>NC_061062.1:57779-352779 GCF_021917145.1 Hypomesus transpacificus
CCCCCTACGGTCATATTTTCCATTGGATTTGGACTTTTTTTGAGCCATATTCGCCTTGCCCTTTTGCAAGGCCCATAACTCTGCCTAGGAAGGCCCTAGAGGCCCCAAAGTTGGCCTGGCCTGTTCATCAGGGTCCCCCCTACGGTCATATTTTCCATTGGATTTGGACTTTTTTTGAGCCATATTCGCCTTGCCCTTTTGCAAGGCCCATAACTCTGCCTAGGAAGGCCCTAGAGGCCCCAAAGTTGGCCTGGCCTGTACATCAGGGTCCCCCCTACGGTCATATTTTCCATTGGATTTGGACTTTTTTTGAGCCATATTCGCCTTGCCCTTTTGCAAGGCCCATAACTCTGCCTAGGAAGGCCCTAGAGGCCCCAAAGTTGGCCTGGCCTGTTCATCAGAGTCCCCCCTACGGTCATATTTTCCATTGGATTTGGACTTTTTTTGAGCCATATTCGCCTTGCCCTTTTGCAAGGCCCATAACTCTGCCTAGGAAGGCCCTAGAGGCCCCAAAGTTGGCCTGGCCTGTTCATCAGGGTCCCCCCTACGGTCATATTTTCCATTGGATTTGGACTTTTTTTGAGCCATATTCGCCTTGCCCTTTTGCAAGGCCCATAACTCTGCCTAGGAAGGCCCTAGAGGCCCCAAAGTTGGCCTGGCCTGTTCATCAGGGTCCCCCCTACGGTCATATTTTCCATTGGATTTGGACTTTTTTTGAGCCATATTCGCCTTGCCCCTTTTGCAAGGCCCATAACTCTGCCTAGGAAGGCCCTAGAGGCCCCAAAGTTGGCCTGGCCTGTTCATCAGGGTCCCCCCTACGGTCATATTTTCCATTGGATTTGGACTTTTTTTGAGCCATATTCGCCTTGCCCTTTTGCAAGGCCCATAACTCTGCCTAGGAAGGCCCTAGAGGCCCCAAAGTTGGCCTGGCCTGTACATCAGGGTCCCCCCTACGGTCATATTTTCCATTGGATTTGGACTTTTTTTGAGCCATATTCGCCTTGCCCTTTTGCAAGGCCCATAACTCTGCCTAGGAAGGCCCTAGAGGCCCCAAAGTTGGCCTGGCCTGTTCATCAGGGTCCCCCCTACGGTCATATTTTCCATTGGATTTGGACTTTTTTTGAGCCATATTCGCCTTGCCCTTTTGCAAGGCCCATAACTCTGCCTAGGAAGGCCCTAGAGGCCCCAAAGTTGGCCTGGCCTGTTCATCAGGGTCCCCCCTACGGTCATATTTTCCATTGGATTTGGACTTTTTTTGAGCCATATTCGCCTTGCCCTTTTGCAAGGCCCATAACTCTGCCTAGGAAGGCCCTAGAGGCCCCAAAGTTGGCCTGGCCTGTACATCAGGGTCCCCCCTACGGTCATATTTTCCATTGGATTTGGACTTTTTTTGAGCCATATTCGCCTTGCCCTTTTGCAAGGCCCATAACTCTGCCTAGGAAGGCCCTAGAGGCCCCAAAGTTGGCCTGGCCTGTTCATCAGAGTCCCCCCTACGGTCATATTTTCCATTGGATTTGGACTTTTTTTGAGCCATATTCGCCTTGCCCTTTTGCAAGGCCCATAACTCTGCCTAGGAAGGCCCTAGAGGCCCCAAAGTTGGCCTGGCCTGTTCATCAGGGTCCCCCCTACGGTCATATTTTCCATTGGATTTGGACTTTTTTTGAGCCATATTCGCCTTGCCCTTTTGCAAGGCCCATAACTCTGCCTAGGAAGGCCCTAGAGGCCCCAAAGTTGGCCTGGCCTGTTCATCAGGGTCCCCCCTACGGTCATATTTTCCATTGGATTTGGACTTTTTTTGAGCCATATTCGCCTTGCCCTTTTGCAAGGCCCATAACTCTGCCTAGGAAGGCCCTAGAGGCCCCAAAGTTGGCCTGGCCTGTTCATCAGGGTCCCCCCTACGGTCATATTTTCCATTGGATTTGGACTTTTTTTGAGCCATATTCGCCTTGCCCTTTTGCAAGGCCCATAACTCTGCCTAGGAAGGCCCTAGAGGCCCCAAAGTTGGCCTGGCCTGTACATCAGGGTCCCCCCTACGGTCATATTTTCCATTGGATTTGGACTTTTTTTGAGCCATATTCGCCTTGCCCTTTTGCAAGGCCCATAACTCTGCCTAGGAAGGCCCTAGAGGCCCCAAAGTTGGCCTGGCCTGTTCATCAGGGTCCCCCCTACGGTCATATTTTCCATTGGATTTGGACTTTTTTTGAGCCATATTCGCCTTGCCCTTTTGCAAGGCCCATAACTCTGCCTAGGAAGGCCCTAGAGGCCCCAAAGTTGGCCTGGCCTGTTCATCAGGGTCCCCCCTACGGTCATATTTTCCATTGGATTTGGACTTTTTTTGAGCCATATTCGCCTTGCCCTTTTGCAAGGCCCATAACTCTGCCTAGGAAGGCCCTAGAGGCCCCAAAGTTGGCCTGGCCTGTTCATCAGGGTCCCCCCTACGGTCATATTTTCCATTGGATTTGGACTTTTTTTGAGCCATATTCGCCTTGCCCTTTTGCAAGGCCCATAACTCTGCCTAGGAAGGCCCTAGAGGCCCCAAAGTTGGCCTGGCCTGTTCATCAGAGTCCCCCCTACGGTCATATTTTCCATTGGATTTGGACTTTTTTTGAGCCATATTCGCCTTGCCCTTTTGCAAGGCCCATAACTCTGCCTAGGAAGGCCCTAGAGGCCCCAAAGTTGGCCTGGCCTGTACATCAGGGTCCCCCCTACGGTCATATTTTCCATTGGATTTGGACTTTTTTTGAGCCATATTCGCCTTGCCCTTTTGCAAGGCCCATAACTCTGCCTAGGAAGGCCCTAGAGGCCCCAAAGTTGGCCTGGCCTGTTCATCAGGGTCCCCCCTACGGTCATATTTTCCATTGGATTTGGACTTTTTTTGAGCCATATTCGCCTTGCCCCTTTGCAAGGCCCATAACTCTGCCTAGGAAGGCCCTAGAGGCCCCAAAGTTGGCCTGGCCTGTTCATCAGAGTCCCCCCTACGGTCATATTTTCCATTGGATTTGGACTTTTTTTGAGCCATATTCGCCTTGCCCCTTTGCAAGGCCCATAACTCTGCCTAGGAAGGCCCTAGAGGCCCCAAAGTTGGCCTGGCCTGTTCATCAGGGTCCCCCCTACGGTCATATTTTCCATTGGATTTGGACTTTTTTTGAGCCATATTCGCCTTGCCCTTTTGCAAGGCCCATAACTCTGCCTAGGAAGGCCCTAGAGGCCCCAAAGTTGGCCTGGCCTGTTCATCAGGGTCCCCCCTACGGTCATATTTTCCATTGGATTTGGACTTTTTTTGAGCCATATTCGCCTTGCCCCTTTGCAAGGCCCATAACTCTGCCTAGGAAGGCCCTAGAGGCCCCAAAGTTGGCCTGGCCTGTTCATCAGGGTCCCCCCTACGGTCATATTTTCCATTGGATTTGGACTTTTTTTGAGCCATATTCGCCTTGCCCTTTTGCAAGGCCCATAACTCTGCCTAGGAAGGCCCTAGAGGCCCCAAAGTTGGCCTGGCCTGTTCATCAGGGTCCCCCCTACGGTCATATTTTCCATTGGATTTGGACTTTTTTTGAGCCATATTCGCCTTGCCCTTTTGCAAGGCCCATAACTCTGCCTAGGAAGGCCCTAGAGGCCCCAAAGTTGGCCTGGCCTGTTCATCAGGGTCCCCCCTACGGTCATATTTTCCATTGGATTTGGACTTTTTTTGAGCCATATTCGCCTTGCCCTTTTGCAAGGCCCATAACTCTGCCTAGGAAGGCCCTAGAGGCCCCAAAGTTGGCCTGGCCTGTACATCAGGGTCCCCCCTACGGTCATATTTTCCATTGGATTTGGACTTTTTTTGAGCCATATTCGCCTTGCCCTTTTGCAAGGCCCATAACTCTGCCTAGGAAGGCCCTAGAGGCCCCAAAGTTGGCCTGGCCTGTTCATCAGGGTCCCCCCTACGGTCATATTTTCCATTGGATTTGGACTTTTTTTGAGCCATATTCGCCTTGCCCTTTTGCAAGGCCCATAACTCTGCCTAGGAAGGCCCTAGAGGCCCCAAAGTTGGCCTGGCCTGTTCATCAGGGTCCCCCCTACGGTCATATTTTCCATTGGATTTGGACTTTTTTTGAGCCATATTCGCCTTGCCCTTTTGCAAGGCCCATAACTCTGCCTAGGAAGGCCCTAGAGGCCCCAAAGTTGGCCTGGCCTGTTCATCAGGGTCCCCCCTACGGTCATATTTTCCATTGGATTTGGACTTTTTTTGAGCCATATTCGCCTTGCCCCTTTGCAAGGCCCATAACTCTGCCTAGGAAGGCCCTAGAGGCCCCAAAGTTGGCCTGGCCTGTTCATCAGGGTCCCCCCTACGGTCATATTTTCCATTGGATTTGGACTTTTTTTGAGCCATATTCGCCTTGCCCTTTTGCAAGGCCCATAACTCTGCCTAGGAAGGCCCTAGAGGCCCCAAAGTTGGCCTGGCCTGTTCATCAGGGTCCCCCCTACGGTCATATTTTCCATTGGATTTGGACTTTTTTTGAGCCATATTCGCCTTGCCCTTTTGCAAGGCCCATAACTCTGCCTAGGAAGGCCCTAGAGGCCCCAAAGTTGGCCTGGCCTGTTCATCAGGGTCCCCCCTACGGTCATATTTTCCATTGGATTTGGACTTTTTTTGAGCCATATTCGCCTTGCCCTTTTGCAAGGCCCATAACTCTGCCTAGGAAGGCCCTAGAGGCCCCAAAGTTGGCCTGGCCTGTTCATCAGAGTCCCCCCTACGGTCATATTTTCCATTGGATTTGGACTTTTTTTGAGCCATATTCGCCTTGCCCTTTTGCAAGGCCCATAACTCTGCCTAGGAAGGCCCTAGAGGCCCCAAAGTTGGCCTGGCCTGTTCATCAGGGTCCCCCCTACGGTCATATTTTCCATTGGATTTGGACTTTTTTTGAGCCATATTCGCCTTGCCCTTTTGCAAGGCCCATAACTCTGCCTAGGAAGGCCCTAGAGGCCCCAAAGTTGGCCTGGCCTGTACATCAGGGTCCCCCCTACGGTCATATTTTCCATTGGATTTGGACTTTTTTTGAGCCATATTCGCCTTGCCCTTTTGCAAGGCCCATAACTCTGCCTAGGAAGGCCCTAGAGGCCCCAAAGTTGGCCTGGCCTGTTCATCAGGGTCCCCCCTACGGTCATATTTTCCATTGGATTTGGACTTTTTTTGAGCCATATTCGCCTTGCCCCTTTGCAAGGCCCATAACTCTGCCTAGGAAGGCCCTAGAGGCCCCAAAGTTGGCCTGGCCTGTTCATCAGGGTCCCCCCTACGGTCATATTTTCCATTGGATTTGGACTTTTTTTGAGCCATATTCGCCTTGCCCTTTTGCAAGGCCCATAACTCTGCCTAGGAAGGCCCTAGAGGCCCCAAAGTTGGCCTGGCCTGTTCATCAGGGTCCCCCCTACGGTCATATTTTCCATTGGATTTGGACTTTTTTTGAGCCATATTCGCCTTGCCCTTTTGCAAGGCCCATAACTCTGCCTAGGAAGGCCCTAGAGGCCCCAAAGTTGGCCTGGCCTGTTCATCAGGGTCCCCCCTACGGTCATATTTTCCATTGGATTTGGACTTTTTTTGAGCCATATTCGCCTTGCCCTTTTGCAAGGCCCATAACTCTGCCTAGGAAGGCCCTAGAGGCCCCAAAGTTGGCCTGGCCTGTTCATCAGAGTCCCCCCTACGGTCATATTTTCCATTGGATTTGGACTTTTTTTGAGCCATATTCGCCTTGCCCTTTTGCAAGGCCCATAACTCTGCCTAGGAAGGCCCTAGAGGCCCCAAAGTTGGCCTGGCCTGTTCATCAGGGTCCCCCCTACGGTCATATTTTCCATTGGATTTGGACTTTTTTTGAGCCATATTCGCCTTGCCCTTTTGCAAGGCCCATAACTCTGCCTAGGAAGGCCCTAGAGGCCCCAAAGTTGGCCTGGCCTGTTCATCAGGGTCCCCCCTACGGTCATATTTTCCATTGGATTTGGACTTTTTTTGAGCCATATTCGCCTTGCCCTTTTGCAAGGCCCATAACTCTGCCTAGGAAGGCCCTAGAGGCCCCAAAGTTGGCCTGGCCTGTTCATCAGGGTCCCCCCTACGGTCATATTTTCCATTGGATTTGGACTTTTTTTGAGCCATATTCGCCTTGCCCTTTTGCAAGGCCCATAACTCTGCCTAGGAAGGCCCTAGAGGCCCCAAAGTTGGCCTGGCCTGTACATCAGGGTCCCCCCTACGGTCACATTTTCCATTGGATTTTGACTTTTTTTGAGCCATATTCGCCTTGCCCTTTTGCAAGGCCCATAACTCTGCCTAGGAAGGCCCTAGAGGCCCCAAAGTTGGCCTGGCCTGTACATCAGGGTCCCCCCTACGGTCACATTTTCCATTGGATTTGGACTTTTTTTGAGCCATATTCGCCTTGCCCTTTTGCAAGGCCCATAACTCTGCCTAGGAAGGCCCTAGAGGCCCCAAAGTTGGCCTGGCCTGTTCATCAGGGTCCCCCCTACGGTCATATTTTCCATTGGATTTGGACTTTTTTTGAGCCATATTCGCCTTGCCCTTTTGCAAGGCCCATAACTCTGCCTAGGAAGGCCCTAGAGGCCCCAAAGTTGGCCTGGCCTGTACATCAGGGTCCCCCCTACGGTCATATTTTCCATTGGATTTGGACTTTTTTTGAGCCATATTCGCCTTGCCCCTTTGCAAGGCCCATAACTCTGCCTAGGAAGGCCCTAGAGGCCCCAAAGTTGGCCTGGCCTGTTCATCAGGGTCCCCCCTACGGTCATATTTTCCATTGGATTTGGACTTTTTTTGAGCCATATTCGCCTTGCCCTTTTGCAAGGCCCATAACTCTGCCTAGGAAGGCCCTAGAGGCCCCAAAGTTGGCCTGGCCTGTTCATCAGGGTCCCCCCTACGGTCATATTTTCCATTGGATTTGGACTTTTTTTGAGCCATATTCGCCTTGCCCCTTTGCAAGGCCCATAACTCTGCCTAGGAAGGCCCTAGAGGCCCCAAAGTTGGCCTGGCCTGTTCATCAGGGTCCCCCCTACGGTCATATTTTCCATTGGATTTGGACTTTTTTTGAGCCATATTCGCCTTGCCCCTTTGCAAGGCCCATAACTCTAACTAGGAAGGCCCTAGAGGCCCCAAAGTTGGCCTGGCCTGTTCATCAGGGTCCCCCCTACGGTCATATTTTCCATTGGATTTGGACTTTTTTTGAGCCATATTCGCCTTGCCCCTTTGCAAGGCCCATAACTCTGCCTAGGAAGGCCCTAGAGGCCCCAAAGTTGGCCTGGCCTGTTCATCAGGGTCCCCCCTACGGTCATATTTTCCATTGGATTTGGACTTTTTTTGAGCCATATTCGCCTTGCCCTTTTGCAAGGCCCATAACTCTGCCTAGGAAGGCCCTAGAGGCCCCAAAGTTGGCCTGGCCTGTTCATCAGGGTCCCCCCTACGGTCATATTTTCCATTGGATTTGGACTTTTTTTGAGCCATATTCGCCTTGCCCTTTTGCAAGGCCCATAACTCTAACTAGGAAGGCCCTAGAGGCCCCAAAGTTGGCCTGGCCTGTTCATCAGGGTCCCCCCTACGGTCATATTTTCCATTGGATTTGGACTTTTTTTGAGCCATATTCGCCTTGCCCTTTTGCAAGGCCCATAACTCTGCCTAGGAAGGCCCTAGAGGCCCCAAAGTTGGCCTGGCCTGTTCATCAGAGTCCCCCCTACGGTCATATTTTCCATTGGATTTGGACTTTTTTTGAGCCATATTCGCCTTGCCCTTTTGCAAGGCCCATAACTCTGCCTAGGAAGGCCCTAGAGGCCCCAAAGTTGGCCTGGCCTGTTCATCAGGGTCCCCCCTACGGTCATATTTTCCATTGGATTTGGACTTTTTTTGAGCCATATTCGCCTTGCCCTTTTGCAAGGCCCATAACTCTGCCTAGGAAGGCCCTAGAGGCCCCAAAGTTGGCCTGGCCTGTACATCAGGGTCCCCCCTACGGTCATATTTTCCATTGGATTTGGACTTTTTTTGAGCCATATTCGCCTTGCCCTTTTGCAAGGCCCATAACTCTGCCTAGGAAGGCCCTAGAGGCCCCAAAGTTGGCCTGGCCTGTACATCAGGGTCCCCCCTACGGTCACATTTTCCATTGGATTTGGACTTTTTTTGAGCCATATTCGCCTTGCCCTTTTGCAAGGCCCATAACTCTGCCTAGGAAGGCCCTAGAGGCCCCAAAGTTGGCCTGGCCTGTACATCAGGGTCCCCCCTACGGTCACATTTTCCATTGGATTTGGACTTTTTTTGAGCCATATTCGCCTTGCCCTTTTGCAAGGCCCATAACTCTGCCTAGGAAGGCCCTAGAGGCCCCAAAGTTGGCCTGGCCTGTTCATCAGAGTCCCCCCTACGGTCATATTTTCCATTGGATTTGGACTTTTTTTGAGCCATATTCGCCTTGCCCTTTTGCAAGGCCCATAACTCTGCCTAGGAAGGCCCTAGAGGCCCCAAAGTTGGCCTGGCCTGTTCATCAGAGTCCCCCCTACGGTCATATTTTCCATTGGATTTGGACTTTTTTTGAGCCATATTCGCCTTGCCCTTTTGCAAGGCCCATAACTCTGCCTAGGAAGGCCCTAGAGGCCCCAAAGTTGGCCTGGCCTGTTCATCAGAGTCCCCCCTACGGTCATATTTTCCATTGGATTTGGACTTTTTTTGAGCCATATTCGCCTTGCCCTTTTGCAAGGCCCATAACTCAGCCTAGGAAGGCCCTAGAGGCCCCAAAGTTGGCCTGGCCTGTTCATCAGGGTCCCCCCTACGGTCATATTTTCCATTGGATTTGGACTTTTTTTGAGCCATATTCGCCTTGCCCTTTTGCAAGGCCCATAACTCTGCCTAGGAAGGCCCTAGAGGCCCCAAAGTTGGCCTGGCCTGTACATCAGGGTCCCCCCTACGGTCATATTTTCCATTGGATTTGGACTTTTTTTGAGCCATATTCGCCTTGCCCTTTTGCAAGGCCCATAACTCTGCCTAGGAAGGCCCTAGAGGCCCCAAAGTTGGCCTGGCCTGTTCATCAGAGTCCCCCCTACGGTCATATTTTCCATTGGATTTGGACTTTTTTTGAGCCATATTCGCCTTGCCCTTTTGCAAGGCCCATAACTCTGCCTAGGAAGGCCCTAGAGGCCCCAAAGTTGGCCTGGCCTGTTCATCAGGGTCCCCCCTACGGTCATATTTTCCATTGGATTTGGACTTTTTTTGAGCCATATTCGCCTTGCCCTTTTGCAAGGCCCATAACTCTGCCTAGGAAGGCCCTAGAGGCCCCAAAGTTGGCCTGGCCTGTTCATCAGGGTCCCCCCTACGGTCATATTTTCCATTGGATTTGGACTTTTTTTGAGCCATATTCGCCTTGCCCTTTTGCAAGGCCCATAACTCTGCCTAGGAAGGCCCTAGAGGCCCCAAAGTTGGCCTGGCCTGTACATCAGGGTCCCCCCTACGGTCATATTTTCCATTGGATTTGGACTTTTTTTGAGCCATATTCGCCTTGCCCCTTTGCAAGGCCCATAACTCTGCCTAGGAAGGCCCTAGAGGCCCCAAAGTTGGCCTGGCCTGTTCATCAGGGTCCCCCCTACGGTCATATTTTCCATTGGATTTGGACTTTTTTTGAGCCATATTCGCCTTGCCCCTTTGCAAGGCCCATAACTCTAACTAGGAAGGCCCTAGAGGCCCCAAAGTTGGCCTGGCCTGTTCATCAGGGTCCCCCCTACGGTCATATTTTCCATTGGATTTGGACTTTTTTTGAGCCATATTCGCCTTGCCCCTTTGCAAGGCCCATAACTCTGCCTAGGAAGGCCCTAGAGGCCCCAAAGTTGGCCTGGCCTGTTCATCAGGGTCCCCCCTACGGTCATATTTTCCATTGGATTTGGACTTTTTTTGAGCCATATTCGCCTTGCCCTTTTGCAAGGCCCATAACTCTGCCTAGGAAGGCCCTAGAGGCCCCAAAGTTGGCCTGGCCTGTTCATCAGAGTCCCCCCTACGGTCATATTTTCCATTGGATTTGGACTTTTTTTTAGACATATTCGCCTTGCCCTTTTGCAAGGCCCATAACTCAGCCTAGGAAGGCCCTAGAGGCCCCAAAGTTGGCCTGGCCTGTTCATCAGAGTCCCCCCTACGGTCATATTTTCCATTGGATTTGGACTTTTTTTGAGCCATATTCGCCTTGCCCTTTTGCAAGGCCCATAACTCTGCCTAGGAAGGCCCTAGAGGCCCCAAAGTTGGCCTGGCCTGTTCATCAGAGTCCCCCCTACGGTCATATTTTCCATTGGATTTGGACTTTTTTTGAGCCATATTCGCCTTGCCCTTTTGCAAGGCCCATAACTCTGCCTAGGAAGGCCCTAGAGGCCCCAAAGTTGGCCTGGCCTGTTCATCAGGGTCCCCCCTACGGTCATATTTTCCATTGGATTTGGACTTTTTTTGAGCCATATTCGCCTTGCCCTTTTGCAAGGCCCATAACTCTGCCTAGGAAGGCCCTAGAGGCCCCAAAGTTGGCCTGGCCTGTACATCAGGGTCCCCCCTACGGTCATATTTTCCATTGGATTTGGACTTTTTTTGAGCCATATTCGCCTTGCCCTTTTGCAAGGCCCATAACTCTGCCTAGGAAGGCCCTAGAGGCCCCAAAGTTGGCCTGGCCTGTTCATCAGAGTCCCCCCTACGGTCACATTTTCCATTGGATTTGGACTTTTTTTGAGCCATATTCGCCTTGCCCTTTTGCAAGGCCCATAACTCTGCCTAGGAAGGCCCTAGAGGCCCCAAAGTTGGCCTGGCCTGTTCATCAGAGTCCCCCCTACGGTCATATTTTCCATTGGATTTGGACTTTTTTTGAGCCATATTCGCCTTGCCCCTTTGCAAGGCCCATAACTCTGCCTAGGAAGGCCCTAGAGGCCCCAAAGTTGGCCTGGCCTGTACATCAGGGTCCCCCCTACGGTCATATTTTCCATTGGATTTGGACTTTTTTTGAGCCATATTCGCCTTGCCCCTTTGCAAGGCCCATAACTCTGCCTAGGAAGGCCCTAGAGGCCCCAAAGTTGGCCTGGCCTGTTCATCAGGGTCCCCCCTACGGTCATATTTTCCATTGGATTTGGACTTTTTTTGAGCCATATTCGCCTTGCCCTTTTGCAAGGCCCATAACTCTGCCTAGGAAGGCCCTAGAGGCCCCAAAGTTGGCCTGGCCTGTTCATCAGAGTCCCCCCTATGGTCATATTTTCCATTGGATTTTGACTTTTTTTGAGCCATATTCGCCTTGCCCCTTTGCAAGGCCCATAACTCTGCCTAGGAAGGCCCTAGAGGCCCCAAAGTTGGCCTGGCCTGTTCATCAGAGTCCCCCCTACGGTCACATTTTCCATTGGATTTGGACTTTTTTTGAGCCATATTCGCCTTGCCCTTTTGCAAGGCCCATAACTCAGCCTAGGAAGGCCCTAGAGGCCCCAAAGTTGGCCTGGCCTGTTCATCAGAGTCCCCCCTACGGTCATATTTTCCATTGGATTTGGACTTTTTTGAGCCATATTCGCCTTGCCCCTTTGCAAGGCCCATAACTCTGCCTAGGAAGGCCCTAGAGGCCCCAAAGTTGGCCTGGCCTGTTCATCAGAGTCCCCCCTACGGTCACATTTTCCATTGGATTTGGACTTTTTTTGAGCCATATTCGCCTTGCCCTTTTGCAAGGCCCATAACTCTGCCTAGGAAGGCCCTAGAGGCCCCAAAGTTGGCCTGGCCTGTTCATCAGAGTCCCCCCTACGGTCATATTTTCCATTGGATTTTGATTTTTTTTGAGCCATATTCGCCTTGCCCTTTTGCAGGGCCCATAACTCTGCCTAGGAAGGCCCTAGAGGTCCCAAAGTTGGCCTGGTCTGTTCATCAGAGTCCCCTCTACGGTCGTGTTTTGCATTGGATTGGAAACTCATTGCAAGGCAAGGATGTGGCGGCACATAACAGGTGTAGGAAAACCCGGAGGGCAAACACAGACAAAAGAAAAACTTTGAAATTGCTGAGTGGCTAGTAATTTACGAAAACCACTAGCCCCAGTGGCTGGTGAGCAATAATGTTAATGTAAAGCACTGACTGGCTCTGTGATGACTCCAAATAATAAAACATGTGTCAAGATTAGTGTGAAGGGATAACATAACTACCCCAAACAATATTTTGAAGTTTCGACTGCTTTATTCAGTAGTTACAGTGAGGTCACATATTCTGACGGCTGCTACTTGTCAGATATATTGTGACCTCTGTAGTACTTGCTCTGTGATGACTCGAAATAAGAAAACATAATTTATTTTTTATTTTTCCACCTTTATTCACCCCATAACTCTGACTAGGAAGGTCCAATGTTCACCAAACTTGGTCTGGTTAATAATACCAGTCCCCTCAACATGCTGTTATAATCATTTGATGCTGGGATCATTTTTTCAAGTTTTTTTGTCTGTCTATGTTTGTTCACAAAAACAAACCAAAGATCAGAGATTAACGATTTATTCGAATTTTGTTTATTGTTGCTTGCTTTCCTCCAGGTACACTCTACCACTTTCGAAGATCATGTTGCTTAATTGTAATTTGGAAAACTACATGCTCTTCTGGTTCTACCCATTGGCATTTATTTGCTTTTCACAATGTATGCTTCATGTTTTGGCTACCCGCAATGTTTTGGGGCTATCTCGTTGTTTATGAACATTGACCTATGAACTTTTTGAAAAGCTCTTTCTTGTAAGTCGCTTTGGATAAAAGCAACTGCTAAATGAATACATGTAAATAAATGTGATGGAGGAGATGAGGATTGACTCAATAATGGCTGTGTAGAAGTGCACCATCATTGTGTTTGGCAGGTTTACTTTCTTCAGCTGCCTTAGGAAGTACATCCTCTGTTGTGCCTTCTTTGTGAGGGAGCTGATGTTTAGTTCCTACTTGAGGTCCTGGGAGATGATAGTGTCCAGAGGCCTGTTCCATAAAGCGAGTTTACCGAATAAGCCAGGCTTATGTCAATTAGTCAGACTAATTTCTAGTTCATTCGGTTCCATAAAGCCAGCTCAACGTAGTTCAAACTCAGTGACTATGGCAACGTATGCTTCGAAACTAGCCTGATCCGGGGCAGGCTAACTGTCAGGCTTAGCCCATGTTGTTGTTTAATCAGACGTTCCTTTAACACTGACCCAATGGGAAAACGATGATATACCACAGATATTGTCATCTTCTCAGTCTCCCTAAGTTCAATATGTAGGCTTTATTTATAGAAAATCAACTTAAATACATAGGCTACAACATTTAGCCTAATGCATTAAACAATGATGAACAATGATTTAATAAATACCTGGGCCTACGCTAAACGTATGGCTATATGCTAGTTTGTGATTTCAAATGTTTAGGCACGCATAGGCATGCTGTAGGCTGGGATGCGAATCAGCACCTCCGACCGGAAAAGGGTGGAGTGCCATCTCTGGGTTGGGGAGGAGATCTTGACCCAAGCGGAGGAGTTCAAGTATCTCGGGATCTTGTTCACGAGTGAGGGAAGAATGGAGCGCGAGATCGACAGGCGGATCAGTGCGGCGTCCACAGTGATGCGGGCTCTGCATTGGTCCGTCATGGTGAAGAAGGAGCTGAGTCGAAAGGCGTAGTTCTCTATTTACCAGTCGATCTACGTTCCTACCCTCACCTATGGTCACGAACTATGGGTAATGACCGAAAGAACGAAATTGCGAATACAAGCGGCCGAAATGAGCTTTTCCCGCAGGGTGTCCGGGCTCTCCCTTAGGGATTGGGTGAGAAGCTCGGTCATCCGGGAGGGGCTCAGAGTAGAACCACTGCTCCTCTGCGACGAGAGGAGCCAGATGAGGTGGCTTGGGCATCTGATCAGGATGCTTCCTCGACGCATCCCTGGTGAGGTTCTGGGCACGTCTGACTGGGAAGAGGCCCCGGGGAAGACCCAGGACACGCTGGAGGGACTATGTCTCTCGGCTGGCCTGGGAACGCCTCGGGGTCCCCCAGGAAGAGCTGGTGGAAGTGGCCGGGGAGAGGGAAGTCTGGGCCTCCCTGCTTAGTTTGCTGCCTCCGCGACCCGACCCCCAGGCAAGTGGTAGATGATGACATGACATCAACTAACTAATAAACATGTTTGTAATTATCATTAAAAAGTTTGGAAATTGATTAAATGAAGTGTTACCAAATGATGATATGTAAATTATTATAAATGTAATATTTTTCTTCTATCTCAAGGTAACCAAAGTATTCTACTGTCAATCATACTTTTAAGAACATTTTCAGTTAATAGGGAAATGCTTGCACTGACGTATTTTATTCAGAACTCAGTTTTGCAGAGTATATTGCTTTTTGCAGTTAAACAGAGATGTAAAACTGTAACAACAAAACAAAATCTTGAGGGTGAGTAACAACTTTAAATATATTCAAATTAATTTCCTAATAACAATGTTCACAGCCATTTCCAATGAAGTGGAGGTACTTTCCTTTCTCACTGCCTTATCTGTGCTGGCCATTCACTGAAAGATTTCCAAAAGAAGGGAAGAGGAACATCAATGTCCATCTTTTTGCTGCTCACTCTGACATACGGAGCTGTGTTCTGTGTTGCCTGCCTTGTTAGGTCAATCATTCCATGGATCATCCCAAAGAACTGAGATTGGAAGACACCAATGAAGTAATTAAGGTCATTATTGACACGGTCCAATGTCATGCCATTATAGACTTCCTGTACTTTCAGTTTGGCAAGATCTTTATACTCGGCTGCACTTTTCCTAGCTTTTTCCAGTTGATACTCTGTAGAGTGCAGAGTGTTGTGAATTTCTGCAGAGATGCTGTCGATGTGAGACACAAACTCACGATTTTCAGCCCTGAAAGAGGCAATAACCTCCTCTGTCTTTTGAATGCATAGCTGTAAGAAATCAGTTACTTTCTGGAAGAGCCTCTCTAAGGACATGTTGTCCCTGAGATCCTGAATGGCACCTATTGTATAGCTAACTTTTTCCAGTATCAACTTTCCACTAACAAATACATTTAAGCCGGGGACTGTAAACTCAGTATCTCCAATTCCACTTTTAGTGGTTTCAGTTACCGCCTCCATGAGGTTTGATAACCTTTGGCCAGCCCTGTCAGTGGCTGTAGATAAAGATTGACTGACACTCTGGTAGATTTCCTGTCCAGAAATTTTCTCATTAAATCCATAAAGACTGAATTTAGTTTCACTCAGAAACTTACTCACGGCATCTAACAGAATTTTGATGCTCTGCTCACAGTGTTGTAGAACTTGCTTAGCTCTCATGAGAAAATAGTCTTTAAAATCTTCTATTTTTACAGTGGGTATGTTGTCAAGAATCTTCATGTACATATCTCTACTCTGGTCACTGAATAGATCACTGAACTGTTGTATTGAAATCTTTACTGTATCAAAAGTCATTGGGACTTCATGATAAGCTCTCTCTATGACATTAGAGATGGAGTTCTTCAGCTTCATGAATGCTCGGCTGACATCATAACTAAAGTGAGCTGTGTGATACTTGTTCATGAATTTGAGCAGTGCCTCAGTCACGGCAGGAATCCTCTCTTTAGACCCTTCAATCATTTGATGTAGGCCATCCAGGTTCCAAGCGGTCTGAAGGCTCAACTTCTCAGAGTTTCTTAGAGTGGCTTTGACACTAAGAATATCAGTATCCTTGTCAGGTGTAGACTGAAAGAAAAGCAGTACGTTAGAGGGGATCATTTCTTGCATTGGTAGAAATAATGCACTGACATATAAAAGTATGTTATCAGCCAAAAATGCATACAGTCTATAAATCCAAATGAAACCTATAATATTTTCTAACATTCAATTTGTATGTAGCTTGTTTTGTGTCAGCTCTTTGCTCTTGTTGGATTACCAATTTCTAGCAATGTTCAAGCCTCTCAGAGCTTGACTAGAAGGACATGTTGGAGTACTAATGAAAGTAGAAGTTGCTATATTCTTCAATGGGGTAATGCTTCTTTAGATGTTGTTAGACACAATAATAGACAACCACATTGTTATCAATCTAAGGGAAATTTATTTTACTTCTCTCGATGGACTCTGCAAAACATGGAATTTTTTGTATTTGAGCACTCACTCTACAGCCCCTGACCTCCCCGATCATTCTTTCTAAGGCTATGGCAACTGACTCTGACAGTGGTTCATTCAGAATTTTCCTCTCTTGCTCATTGAATTTCAAGTTGGCCCTTCACCCAACAGGTGGCACATGGGAGTATGAAGTAGCATGACGCCAACTATGGGTGCTGCGGTTCTCCTACCCTCTTGTAGTCAGCTGTAGCATGGATGAAGTGACATTGTTCTAACCAACTTGCATAGCCAATATATGTTATATCTGTAAGATAAGGTATATCTCACACCAGCCTGTCATCACACCAGCCTGCTGCTACACCAACCTGCCATCACACCAGCCTGCCATCATACCAGCCTGCCATCACACCAGCCTGCTGCTACACCAACCTGCCATCACACCAGCCTGCCATCATACCAGCCTGCCATCACATTAGCCTGCTATCAAACCAGCCTGTTATCACACCAGCCTGTTATCACAGCAGCTTGCTATCATACTAGCCTGTTTTCCTCCCTTCTTTACTCACTGTTAGCATGGTGATGTTTATTTACAGCACCACCACTTCTAATCATGGAAATATACAGGACGTACTGTGCGACATTTATATTACATACCAGATAACGGCTGAATATTTTTCCATACACCTGTGATGGTGATCTCCGCTGAAAAAGGAATCCAAGGAAACCAGATGATGGTGAAGACACGGAGGCAGTGATGCCGTCCTTGTGAGATGCATAGCGGAAGATGACATCAACAAAGGTGGGACTAGTAAGGTCTATTTTCAGAGTATGACGGGAGACACTGAAAGAAAAGAAAAAGCCCTGGGATAGTATATTTAACAAATCATTGACTGCCAATATGATTTACAGAAATACAATTTCTAATTAGACCATAGGGTGTATTTTCTATTTGAGATCTTGTAGTTGTTTTGTAAAAAATGTTATTTGATATTTTATTTTAGATGATGTTGTTGAACAGTTGTATTATCATAATTATGTAATACTTACTGTTAAACTACAGACAGTTAATTAGAACCACTAAAATACATTTTGAACTGTGGACTGTTTGGTCACCTGCATAACAGAACTTGCTACATGGACTATTTGTATGTTGCTTTGGATAAAGAGTCTGCTAAATTAGAAAAATGTAACACATGATAAACCTGTGTGATCGTCTTAACCCTTGTGCTGCCTTTGGGTCATTGTGAACCTACGGGTCATTGTGACTCATCGTCGTGTTGCGACAACTTTAGCTAATACTAAAATAATGTGAAGCATTTTCTTTTAACCTTCGCACTGTGGGGGGTCTGAGACAGCGCGACGGTTCAAAGAAAATGCTTTACTTTATTTGTATTAAAATCATGACCCATTCCCTTAAATGGCCCAAGTTTCATGAAAATGTTTCCCTGCATTGGAAATACTTACACAACATCAGGAGAAGTTTGACGTTTCATCCTGAAATGCAATGAGGAAGTCAACAGTTCATCATTTCACATCACTAAACATTAAAACTCACACTGCTGAGTAATATGCAGATAAGACCACCCCAGATTTACATTTCAGTTATGTCTTGTTTTATGGGACTTGTTCTATGGTGTCACTTCTTAATTTCACTTAAAAACAATCTCTCCCTTAAGAACACTAAATTGTTGTGATTGAAATAAGTGATCTAGTATGCATGGGTACAGCATCTAACGCACCATGCC
Organism: Hypomesus transpacificus; assembly: GCF_021917145.1. Lineage (NCBI taxonomy): Eukaryota > Metazoa > Chordata > Actinopteri > Osmeriformes > Osmeridae > Hypomesus > Hypomesus transpacificus. The sequence goes on from NC_061062.1 coordinate 75,568, forward strand.
TCAGCCATCTGACACATCAATCAATCTCTAGATCTGAACATTTTGCAATGAAACTACCTGGCAAAATTATGAAGCAAATAACACTTATAAAATGATAGGTTATTAAATGCACAAAGTACAAATTAAATACATTTACATAGCATGTCATGCAGTGGCGTAAATTGACATTTTTAATACCTAAAGTTTTGTGCAAAAACATGCTGCCAGTCAACGTTTACATCACTGTGAATCAAGTTGCACGTTCCGTTTAGACTGATCAATCCATTCTCAAACTCAAGGGTTGTTGTGGCTGCAGGGACAGATGCAGAATATAATATTCTTCAAAATTACATTATTGAATGAAGCTGAAATAGATCAAAAGAACAAAATACTATTGTTATTTTATAATAATAATTCTTACCATCCAGATCGTACTCCGCAAAAATCATAGTGGAGGTGCAGGTGGACTTAAGTGAGGTGACGAGGCTGGAATCCTTCTTTTCCAGCTTTGCAGTTGATGTAATATTGTAAATTGGGGAGGAAACCTTAACAGTAGTGGAGAGTGTGCCAAAGGCTGGGATAAAAACACTCACAGGCAGGTTTAGAGTGATTTCAGGGATTTCCATGTTTTGCTCAGGGATGGTAACAGTTGGTATTTCAAAGTTGGAAATGTAATTTGTTATATCATCCAGGTGGATTGTACGCTCCCCAATGGTCAAGGATTTAGGAAAGGTGAGAGAGGAGATGGTAATGTCATACTGTGGTATCTTCACTGACAGAAAAGACATTTTGTTTTGAAGATACTCTGTGTTAATATCAAAACTGGGGACCTCCATTTTTAGCAGATAAGGGAGCATGATGTCAAAGGCTTTGGTGGTTATTACTTTAGGTATTTCTAAATTCTTCAAATCAATTGTAAAGGCTGCCACATGGAGAGTAGTGAAGGGTACATCAAAAGGTGGAAAAGAGATGACTGGTGGTACAGGGACTTGATCAGGCAAATTAACATTTTCAAATCGCATGTCAATCTTCCTAATGATCTGTGGTATTTCTTTAATCCAAGTAGGAACAGAAAATGTATATTCTGAAATACTAAAGATGACTCCATCTTCAAATAATTTTGCTGGTAAGGCAAACGTTATTCCATCCATGTTCTTTGCATAAACTACAGATGATGACACATTAAGGAACTGCAGTTTATCTATGCTGGTAGCCTGATCAAACCTGAGTATGTCCCAGACCGTCTTCTGGTAGACAGGGAGCTTAATAGACTTAAGAAAAGCCAAGTGCGCTTCCAAAGAGCCAGTTGCTTCCAGACGCACCTCAGCCTCGTCATTTGTCAGCTGTAACTCACAAGCATGAATCACTGAAATGATCTGTTCCTTGCTGCTCCAGCTGAACGTTTGCTTGTCTGAGGTGATGGAAAGGTCAATGTGTTGAATGATTACAGCATCCCCAGAACTGCATGGCTGGGTGAAGTCTATTTCCACTTGTGCTGTTAAGGTAGTTAACGGTACAAAATCTAGGGTTGCTTTAGCAAAGTGCTTTCCTTTTGAGCTGAAAGGTCCAATGTTTGCATTGTTATTGCTGGTGTAATTGTATGTTGCATACACACGTCGTAGAGATGCCTCAAGAGCGAGATTTTCATTTACATCCAAAGACAAAATGTTTTCAGTTTTGTGATCAATGTTTGACCTTAAATCCGTCTTCACTGTTGTTCGCAGGCCATTTGTATTGAGGTACAAGTTACCGTCATTGTCTATTCGTCCAGCAACATTGCAACTATTCATCACTGTTATATTAATCATTCCTTTGGTGGTGGTTTCCAATGAGAAGTAAGATGACAATCCCTCCAATGCCAAGTTATGATCAATAATCCCCTTGCCTACAGCCTCGATTAGTGGAATGTTAAACGTGTATTCCAGTCTAATCTTGGAGGCTGCATTAGGTTTGGCCTTGGTGTTCCCAAATAGTTCCTGATTTAATTCCATAGTAATGTATGGCAAATTAACTTTTGCAACATTTGCCATTGAAGCTTCAATGCCCCGCCTTGAGAGGCTGATAGAGCAGTCATGGCTTCCCTCCATGTTCTTGTGCTCCAGGGTCACAGCAGTAGCCAGTTTTATACCCCTCTTTTTTGTCAGACTGGTGGTTCCACTAATCTTCCCATTCAAAATGTCAAATACAGATGTTGAGGTTGCTCCAAATTTGGCCACCATGTCAGACTGATTGTAAAGGCCTGCATTAGTGGTCATGGTGATCACAGTTGATTTGAATGAGAAATCATAAGTAATGTTGCCCATGGCTGGAAGCATGATATTGTTTTTAATGGCAGGTAGTGTGAAAGTGGGAAGAGTCAACTCACTCAGTGTCTCAGGAACGTGAAGGACAGGCAGCTCCAGAGATGGCAACACTAAAGTATAGGATGGCACAGAAAATCCCATTGTTGGAACCTTAAAGCTTGGGGTACTAACCTCCTTGGGGATGACAAAGCTAAATGCAGGTAACTCTGCCCTGAAAGCAGATACCTCAATATTCAGCATGGGGATTTTGTAACCAGGGACAGTGAATATTCTAGGAGGATTCTTGGCGGTGAAAATCTTGTATTTATCTAACTGTTTCTTGGCTTTGTTGTAAGAATTTGTAAGAAGGTCTACCAATGTATCTCGACCTAATTCAAAGTGTGCCCGAAGAACATCTGCATTTCCATGAATTGCATTGTAGATAGGTTCCAGATCAAAATAAATAGCATGCATGTCTGGATTCTTCTGATACTGAACCTTGAGGTTCATGTCAAATGACTGCCGTGGAGTGGTTAGCAGAATCTTCAGACCAGCATGTTCCCAAAGAGACATATCTTTAATTGCAGGTGTTTGTATTTCAAGATAAGGCATTGTCATCTCTGGAATGGTGAGGGGAACAGTCAAAAACTCCAAATTTGCTTCCCCACTCATTGTTGCATGGATGGTTATGTCTTCAGGATTGTTGCCCAGGCTGAAGTTGTGATTGTACTTATATTGATTAAATCGAGCAAGACCAGCCCAGCAGACACGCTGCACCTCAGAATTAAGAATGACCCCATAATCCTGTTGGAGATCAACCTTTCCAGTAAGTTTCAAGGGGAAAATGGTCTTTGAATGTACTTTGTTTCTATAATCCAGGACAATCTCAAAAGGCTTCACCAAAAGTTCCAAAGAGTTGGAAAGATTTCCACTTATTCTTCCAATGACCTCTGCATTGTGGGAGGCAGTCAGTGCAATTTTCAAATCCCCTACATGAGCCTCTCCATTTAAAATCATGATGCTGCTTTTGATAAAAGGAAGCTCTGTATCAGCTCTTCCTTCAACAGTAATATGGCTGAAGATGACAGATTCTGCAGTCACAGTTTGCTTCATGTTAACAGCCTTGCTGTTAGTTTCTCCACCAAAAACGAACTTTGCAGTGCCAAAATTTATATTGAATTCAATATCACTTTTGTGCGTGCCCTCATCAGAGTAATCCTGAAAGGACCACTTCCCACTTCCTATGTTTCCAACAGTCACAGAAATAGTTCCTGACTCGAGACTGGCAGCTGCAGTTTGAGTCATGGTGACTTGGCTTGAGATGTCATTAGTTGGGATATTCAAATTGTGGTTATAGGTAGTGTCCATGGATGCAGATATTCCACTCTTCAAGGAAAATCCAAAGTTAGTGACTGCATCTGCTGCATACATATTCGTAGTGGCTTTAGCAGTGGTCTTTGCTGATGCCTCCGCTGATGGACCACTGAGAGTTAATGATCCCTCATGATCAACAGTGAAGGTCATATGTGTAGCTTTAACACTTTCCATGAACACCAATTTTTTCATCCTTGGAGCTTCAAGACGAGCAGTCGCATCCAAAGAGTAGTCAAGGAACTCAATGGTTGATTTGGCCTGAGAGGTGAGGGTAGCTGTAAACTGTGGGGTTTTTGGTGTAAGTGTTGAGTTCTCTATAGCTACTGCTGTCACAAGAGTGTAATGAGGAATGTTTATTCTTAGTTCACCAGAGAGCTTGCCGAAAGCTGGTAATTGAACTTCATTAGGGACCTCTGGCAACTTGATTTCTGAAATTGGAAGCATTGTGATTTCAAAGTTTTCAAGATTCAATTTAGGAATATTTATTGCTGGAAACCTTATCTCTGATAAAGTGATTTTTGGGAACGTTAAGTCTGGGAAGCTAGGAATATACAATGCTTTTAAGTCTCCAAATATTTGATCAGGTTCTGGGATTGAGATATCAATTTCTCGAATGCGATCAATTAGTGCAATTATCTTTGCTTTGATTTCATACAAATCTATGGTAAAGGCTGGGACAGTGTAAGTACCAACAATTGTGAACTCAGGGATTGAAATGTCAGCAGAGATATTAATATCCTGCAGTTTATTCAGGTTAATTTCGAAGGTGGGTATGACAAGGTCAGTAATGGGAATAACAAAAGATGGAATCTCAATCTTTGCTGACTTTAGTGCATTGAGGACACCATCAACTGCCTGACTGATCTGGTTCACAATCTCTTGGTCTTTGGACAGATTCCGGATCTGTTCAATTACTTTGTTAAACTGGACAGAAATGTAAGCAATCATATTGCTGTAGGATTCACTTGCCCTTCCAAGATAGATATACATTTCCTCTCGGATGTCCATGTCAATGACTCTCTGCCTCATATCTTCAAGGATTTCTTCTGCCTTCATCTTTATATCATTGTAGGCTGTTGTGTCAATTAAATCCATCATCATTTTGACAATTTCTGCTATTTTAGTATTTTTCAGTTGTTCCAAGTAATTGACAATAGATCCCTGGATCTCTCTGACAAACTCTCTGGATGCCTCTATCTTTTGTGCAATTTCATACTCTTTGATCTGCTCATTTACATAGTTTGTTATGTCAATTATTTTCTGGTTTGCATCATCAACAAACACATTGTAGTCAAATGATTTAATGGCCTTAATTAGTAAGGATGTGTGTTCATTTAGCCCATCGATGCTTTGCTTGAAGTCAATTGCGTTCAATTGTTGTATGAAACTATCCAAGAACTCCATAAACTTGTCATAGAAAGCTTCTAAGTAGATAGTTTTAAAATTATCAACCAGTGTTTGCAATGTCTGTTCAATTCTGAATTCTTGAATAAGCACTACAACTTGTTGCAAGAGTGCCCCTATTTTCTCATCAACATCATACCTAAGAAATAGATCTCTGACATAAAAATAAACAGCATTGATTTTTTGCTCTATTGCATATTCTTCAATCCAGTTGACAATTACATCTTTAGCGGACTCTAGAACTCCAGTCATCTCCTCAGATGAAATTTGAAAGTTAAGATGCTCAATATATTTAGAAAAATGTATTGAGAGAATATAATCCTTCAGGTCCTGTAAAAACATGGTGACATCAAAGGTGTCAATAACTTGTTTTAATCCGGCCAGTTTCTCTTGAAGCTTGGCTAAAATTCTATATTTAGCATCAAGATCCTGAAACCAGGCTACACTGCTATCTTGGAGCTTGCTGACATCCATTTGTCTGATTATATCTTCAGCTGCATCAATTGCTCTGACAATAGTCTGTCTGAACTCATACCTGTCATCAAAGGACCTAAGTTCATCTCCAATCTGAGAGAGGACATTTGAAAGAGTGGTAGATAAATCACCATTGTCAATGTATTCCTTAACAGAAGCTATTATATTGGTTATTTGGGTTGCAACATTTATCAAAGTTTGTTCAAGGTTTATCCTTAGATTTTCCACTGAGTTCTCTAAATCATCCAGTGTTAAGGCATACTCTTGTGTCAGATAATTAAGTGTATTTTTGATCTCTTTTACCTTGCTCTCCAAGTCTATCTCTTCCATGAAGTCACTTACTTGGTGAGGCAATTGGTTTAAATTGGACCTAAATTCACGTATTAATTGGTCAATGTTTAAACTTTTAATATATTGGTTCATGGATTCCAAGGCATTTACAATGGTTATTTTAAACTGATCAAATGCAACAGGAAGGCTTTCAAGAAAAGGAAGCTCAATTATATGTGAGTCACTGTTCTTATCATACTTCAAGAAGCCAGATACACTGAATTCTGCATTATCTTTCTCAGACCTTCTATCTCTACCTTCTCTGGTTTTGCTGAAAAAGTCTGTGGACATTAACCCAGAAAATTCTAGACCAAGTTTCTCAGGATTGTTGTAAGTGTTAATGTCTTGGTTGTAAGCATGGTTGTTAAGCTTGGATTTAGTCTTCCAGGTCAATGATTGTTCACTGGGTGTAACAAAACTATCACACTTGTTATCCAGGTGTGTATCATATTTACTTCCTTCCAGTAGGTGTGAGGTTGAGGCCCTGCAATTATGTGAGTATGCTAGCGCCAGGGGCTCTGCTTTAACAAGCAACTTGCTATAGAGCTGCCCAGTGTGCTGCCCATAAAGATTCATCTCACTGTCACTGTTGATGATGGCATCAATGGTCAGGCTGAATGGCACTGCCAAGGTGCGAATAGTGCTGTCAAAACGAAGGGATTTTGAATCAATGCGTGCCTCACAGTTAGACTTAGACGCAAGTCCTGCAAACTCAAGTTCACAGTTCTGATGATATTGTGCATCCATTAGATTTCCAGTTGTGCTGCACTTTAGTGTGCCAGTGAGGTCTGCATAGTGGATTTCATAAGTGTGTCTGAGCTCCTGGTCCTCTCCGTAAGCTCCTCTGAAACTTCCTGACAGGTCCGTCTTGTACGGCTCAACTTTGACTTGGCCCTCATTGTTTAGAGTGACATCAAACAGCTTGAGATGATTTTTCATGTTCATGGAGGTGACAAAAGGCTTAATGTCAAGCATGATATTATGTTTGTAGGCAACATCCTCACAAATATAATTGTCCACCTTTGAGCGGAGAGCTAGGGTCCAAAGGGTAAGAGTCAAAGTGTGGATGTTCTCAGTTTTTATTGTCTTCAAAGATCCCATCATATTGTTAGAGAACTTCAAAGCATGCCTGTCCAGCTTAAAATCCACAGTGTTTCGTAGGCTTGCATCAGCAGCATTGCCTTTCAAGACGCTGTTTAAGGAAGCGGCAGCAGTTGAAACAGAACCCTCTATGGTGAACTCTCCTCTGCTTTCCACAGCCATTCCTTTAGACGAGAATGACAGTGAGACTCCGTTGCTATCCAAGACCCCATTAAAGATGCTCTCAAATGTTACGGGACTGCACTGCAAGCTGGTGGTACTACTGGTGACCATGCCATTTCTGTTAGCTGTTGCAGAGGCCTTGTGCAATCCACGGCCACCTGTGAAGGTAAGGGAGCCTTCAGAATTTACTTCAAGCCCATTGTAATTCAGTGTTCCAGTAATAAGAGAGTAAGCACGATTTGTTGCATCATCAGCTTGTGACTCAACTCTTAAAATGGCTACTTCACTGGACAGACCAAGCTCAACTTTGTGACGAAATGCTTTGTCGAAGGCAGTTGAAGCAGCATCACATTTAAGGGTTAGTTGTGCATTTTTGTATTTTAGCTCTGCCACATGCTTTAAAGCATCATTCTGCACATTTGTTTTAGATAATACGGACAACTCTGAATTTGAGTACACTCCTTGGATTATGTTGTGAGCCTGGATCAATGGTGAGTACACACGCAGGTTTGACTCTCCTCTTCCTTCTCTTTCAAGGGGACGAACCACATAATTATGACTGTAGGTTGAGTTGGTATAAAATGAGCCCACGCAAATGCTTCCATCCAGAGTACCATCTCCTGTGACTTCCTCCGCAGTAGAAGCTGACTTAGCAGAATAGTACAGAGAAGTGTGTAGACCTAAAGGACTTGAGGCTTCCATTTTGTAGTTGGCCCTTGCCTTCACATTATCCATCACACTTAAGGTTTCAAGGACACTAAAGCTGGCATCAAACAGGCTGTGGCTGAAGGAGCCATTCACAAGATATTTCAGATTATCTTCAACTCTCCCAGAGATCATTCCTGTTCCTTTAAATGAATGACAGAATGGAAATGGAACCATTGTCAAAACAAGGAATAATTCTGAACAACTTATTATGCAACAATGATAAACTGAAAATACATTTGTTTTCACAGATTGATGAGTTCAGGTTAAGAAAAGTAGTACTACAATGGGATCATACAGTGACACAGCTCATCACTTAACCTGCGTATTAGCACAGTCTTAGACAGATTAGACCAGATGGCTCAGTGCATCAGAGGAAACACTTGGCAGACATTTTCCACCAGTTTTTATCCTGGAAAGAATAGAGAATTTACCTTCAAGCTTGTAACAGAGTGGGTTGACGGGAGATTGAGCCATGACTGTGTACTGAGCAATGTAGTTGGGAATATCTTTGGTGTTGTTGCCTCCAGAGATGGAACCCTCCCAGTTGTAGAAGTTACTGTTAATCTTGGTCGATACCTCAGCAAGGCCAATGAGAGGTAGTTTAAAATCAAAGGTGTGTGGTATGGTGAACGATGGAACTGGGTAGTCATTGGCAGGTATTTCAATGCCTATTAAAGGTACACGCATGAGTGGAATGGACAAAGTAGTGGGAATGTTCAGATCTTCGGAAGAACTCCCTCCGAGTGGGACTGGAAGTGAGATGGTCATTGTGTTCTGATTAAACTGGTACCTGAAAAAGCTGTCACTGTTAAAAGAAAACAGATAAAAGGCTTTAAGTGTACTAGTTTGGGATTTTGAATGTCTCCATACTTTTGATCAACATTAAAAAGAGAAATTAGAATGTTACTCAGGTGTAAGAGGTAACATTGTGTTGCATGGTCAGATCCTGCTCAAAACTCGTGATTCCTATATTAGGAATCACAAGTTTTTATATATACTCTTACTGCATTTGTTTTAGAAGACAGATTAGATCGCAATCTAACCGGACAACATTCACACTCAGGGTGTCACACTTAATGTATCCAAAATACAGACCAGCGCATTACACATATCTAAACAAAACGAACACAACAACAAAACTCCAAACAATGCTTATCTAACTAAGCTTAAACCTTTAACATTATAGCTTTTCAGCAGGGCATTCTGGGTAACAGGAGCGTTGCCACTACACAACTATCTAATCAACTTCCCGTCGTCCTACTCTGAGGCCTGTTCCATAAAGGCCGCTCAAAAAAGCTGGACTTAAAAGTCCCAAACCAGACTTGAGTTTGTTTAATTAGTCAAGCGGGGCTAAAGCGGTTCCATAAAAGCCAATTTCAGCTCACGCAATCCTACTAATTCAAGTCAGATTTAAGTAGTCAAGCTAATTGCACGTGCAGCCTATTCTTAAACAGCCCGAAAGGTAAAACATGGATCATACAATCCACCACGGCAAAAGCAATGCACACGGCCATGTGACTTCTTCCTGAAAGAATGTTCCCTTTAAGCCGTGTACTATGACAGCTCCCTCATCCCCCGCCTCATCAAACTAAAATGACACGTCATGATTGACATGAACGATAGGCTACGTAGATCGAGGTCCTTTTTTAGTCCTTTATTTCCTTGATTAAAAAACACCCTCTAAACACATCTGGATGGACTTTTTTGACATTGTTTTAAATAAATAGCCTACTATTAATCAATACATTACCCAGCATCCTAACTTTTTAACATGGTTGTTGTGTCGGGAAAATGGAGGATAGATGTAGCCTATAGATTTAGGTTTGTTTCGCTATTATAGGCTACTGTTAACAATTATATCGCAATGATAATTATACTCGGATAATTTAGATTGAGATAGGCCTATGCCTGATGCCTAAATATTTGAAATCACTGACTACCACACAGTACAGCCATACGCTTAACGTGGCTATATTGTGTATCAAATCATTGTTTATCATTGTTTAATGCATTAGGCTAAATGTTGTAGCCTATGTAGGCTATTTAAGTTGATTTTCTATAAATGTAGGTAAATCATCATTTTTCCGTTGGGTCAGTGTTACAGGAACGTCTGGTTAAGCAAGAACACGGTCTAAGCCTGACAATTAGCCTGACCCGGACCAGGCTAGTTTCGAAGCATAAGTTACCATAGTAACTGAGTTTGAACTACGTTGAGCTAGCTTTATGGAACCGAATGAACTACAAATGAGTCCGACTAACTCACATAAGTCTGGTTTATTCGGTAAACTCGCTTTGTGGAACAGTCCTTTGGAGTCTTTACATTTATTCATTTCGCAGATGCTTTTGTCCAAAGCGACTTCCAAGAGAGAGCTTTACTAAAAGTGCAATGGTCAATGATCATAAACAACGAGATAACAACGAGCCCCAAAAAGGCTTTAGCAGGCTTTTGTAGTCTTTAATATTGACTGGGATTGCATGACATCAACTACCTGAGCTCAGTTCACAATTCAAGGTTCCTATGTCTAAACCAAAAATGTTGTTGTTAAGTTATTTGTCCGTAGGATTAAAGTAAATATCTGCAAAATAACTGTTAAAATAGCTAGTTTTGATCAAGTGAAATGATGTGTTTTAACAGAACATTTTTGTGAAAATGTGAAAAAGAAAATAGACATTTTAGTGTATTTTTAAGTAAAAACATTTGGCTGTCATTTTTATGTAAAATTATAAATTTACAGTTTTCCATTGTCTTTCGATCTGTATTTCCAGTAATTCAGAAATACAGAAAAAACACGTACAATTTACTGAAAAAGTACGATCATCTCATCTTTTGTTTTTTTACAGTGCAGTTATCGTAGCTAGTTTAACCTTAATGTAACACATTACTACATTTACATTTAGTAGACGCTTTTATCCAGAGCGACTTATAGTAAGTACAGGGACATTCCCCCCGAAGCAAGTAGGGTGAAGTGCCTTGCCCAAGGATACAACGTCATTTGGCACAGCTGGGAATCGAACCAGCGACCTTCTGATTACTAGCATGATTTCCTAACCGCTCAGCCATCTGACTCCATAGCAGTTCATATGTGACTACATGTTGTTACCGTAGGTATTGCTATGCAGTTACATGGTTGTTAATGTAGCGTCAATGTAAAAAAAAAGCAGCAACAGAGTTGTCCAAAGCAGCAACAGTCTTCAAAGCACAAAATAAGGCACTCACCATTGCAGAAACAACATCTCAGGCAGCTTTGGTAGAGTGAACTCAGCAATGTCCCTCTTGTTTCGGAGAATGTCAACATATGGGACACCAAATTTATCTAGCCAAATCTTGCCTGCCTAAAAACAATGAAAGAATGTCAATATCATAACAATTATCAATATCTTATCAATATAATATATACAATTAATGGCTAATTCATGAATAACAAGCCAATTAGAAAAGGGACGCATCCAGTGTGTTTGAGTAGTGGATTATAACACTACTTAATTGTGTACAGATACAATAGAACTATATTATCAGCTCTGCATACTAGAAATAAAATGGAACTGGGATATTCCTTTTTAGGAATTTCCTTGATTGTCATTTAAAAGAAAATAATATAGTAAAATGGCATATTCCACAGCAATACTGAAACTTGATGTATTGTTAGTTGATAAGTTAAATCAATTAAATTTTTAAAAGAGGTGAAATTATTGATCATGGTTGAGCTGGGTTCTACATTCCTTTGACAATAGGGTGTTGCTGTTCAACTATTTCCACTTACCTCAATGCCTTTAGAAACGATATGACGCAATTTCATATCTGTCTTTGCCACCTTCTGGTCTAGGATGTTGTCTATGAGCTCTTGCAGCTGCCTCTGGTAGTTGTCAGTGTTTGGGATGAGTTTTTGGATATCAGATTTGATATCAGACGTCATCTCAACCTCAAACTTATTGTTATCTGTTAAGTAGTAAAACACACTCCAGTATACACACAGAATGTGAAGTTTCCCCAATGTTGATAAAAGTGGGCAAAGTGGCCAATCCTAAGGACAGTTACCATATCTGACTATGACGTTTTGCAGGGAAGTGGACTGTGGCATATTGATGGCCGTGCTAAATTGCATCACAAGACCTTCAGAGTTCTTCAGGACTGCTGTAGCAGAGGCTTCCGTACTCAGACTGGGGATAGCCATTTGGATTTGCAACATGCCATCATCCATTGTCTCTAGTCTAATGAAAGAAACATTACTTTATTCACACTTTTGTGGGCTATGCACATTTATATATTTTTTTTTTCAAACATTTTATGCTTTTTTTACCTGACACGTCCAATCAGGGTGAACTGTGGAATATTCTTGTTAGTGACATCTACTGTGATGCCACGCATCTTCGTTCCTTTGACCATACTGTCTGTGACCGCAAGCTTAATCCCGGCCTCCAAGTCAAAATCAGGGATATTAATTGCGGTGTCAAAAGTGTTTCTGTTGTACTTCAGTGTTGCACTTGCCTCTGTGGGTTCAGCCCCTGATATTTGTGCACAACAGTTTTGTATTTGTGAATCATTTGACAGCCTCAATAGTCCTACAGCATGAATGAAACATTATGATTGTGAAATGGTTTTGAGCAACAGAGAAACTCTCTGTATTTTTGTGTTTCAATATGTGGAGAAGATTTACTTTTAACAGGGAGATGCACAGTTGTCATGTGGGTGTTTCTTGTGTGTTCTGGCTAGGCTGTGAAATACTAAAAGGATATGAATTGCATCTCTTTGTAAATGTGTATTTCTTCAACACCAATACCTTCAGCCTTCAAGGTCAGCTTCAGAGTTTCCATTTCCCGACGTCCTTCCTCGTCTCTTAGAGTTTCAGAGGTAATGACAGCGGAATATTCTGAAACCTCGCCTGTGGGTTGGATCTCAACTGCAAACCTGTCAAACATTTACATGTATGCATTTAGCAGACGCTTTCATCCAAAGCAACTTCCAAGAGAGAGCTTTACAAAAGAGCATAGGTCACTGATCATAACAACGAGGTAGTCCCAAACATTGCAAGCAGTCAAAACATGAAGCATACATTGAGAAAAAACTAAACAAACATCCAACTCTTTTACAGGAAACTGTCTACAAGGTAAAAAATGTATGTATTCAAAAAATATATACAAAACATTGCTCACTTGGTCTCTCCTGTCAGAGGGTAGTAAGGAGCATCATTGGTTGAGCTGGCATTGGAGTATCGCAGTATTGTGCAGTATTTCAAACCGGTAAAGAGTGGATGACATTCAGAGGAATCTGTTCTGTCTTCCACCATAGATGGTACTATTTTGGTCTGGCTGGCGACTGATAGCAGTTGGTTGCTTTATCATTAAAGCAGTAAAGAAAAAGGCAACATTTAAGCTTAGTTCAACATGGGGTGTGCGCTGTAGTGTGTGTTGACACCCAAGTGAGAGAAACACAGAACACACACCAAGTTGGTGGTGCATATACATCATTATAAACAGGAAGATTATAGTGAAAACTTGATTTCCCTCAACAGAATACCCACTTTTTCTTTCCTCAAATATTGGCATTAGAGAAGGATATTTGATCATACACTTAAAATGTGGACAAGAAGTTCAAGTTGAGTGTAACTGGTCTTGAAATATAGAACTAAATCAAATCTTAATTAACAGCACAAAACAAAAACTAGGACACGATGTTGGTTTTTGCTTAAATGTTTTGCATGTCTCTATATTTTATGTGTATTGTAGTAAAATATATATTTTTCTCCATGGCATACCCTGCTTAAATAAAGGTTAAGCAAAAACAACTTCAGAAACCCACCTTACACTGAGGAGCTGTGTGTGTCCTTTGGGGACGGGGATGGACAGCTTGATCTGGTTGCTGCTTACAGTGATCTTGGAATTCACAGCACTCTCGTGATACACATTGGTGTGCATCTCAACCCCAGATACCACAAATTCAGGAACGTGTATACCCATTTGTGTAATGAATTCCACACCAACAGATGGCATGAAAGACAGTTGCTACAATTACAAAAAACTGCATATTACACATTGGAAACATCAGAAAGTTGTCTTTTATTAATAATTAATTTTTTTAAATAAACGAATTAGGAGTAAAACACCGAGCTTCAGTAGCTAAATTAATTCTGAGTTTGCATTTGCTAGATGAATGGTCAAATGAAGATATACTACACTGCTAAAACTCCCATCAGTCTAAAATCAATATGCTGTGTGTACATTCCTTCAGCTGTTCAGGAATAATCAGGTTTCACTATCATTCCTACAGGCCATTACATTCTTTGTCAAAAACCATGATATGTTGAACTTTAAATTTTTAATAAAACAAAGATGTAACTTTAATGGTGAAAGATTCTTCACCATTAAGGTGACAATCATGACATTTATTGTAGCATGCTATTAGGTGATAGCTGCCTGAAAGTTATATGAATGAAAAGTAATCTGTTTGGAGATTTTTAGTGGCGTTAAAACTATGGTCTTAATAACCTAGTGTTGAGAAGCATTTGTAAGATGGATGTGCAAAGAAAATAGATTTACACCTGAAATATAAGTAAATAATTTTGAGAATTGTCTCCATGTCTATATGTAAAAAAAATATGTGTATAAATTAACTATGCGCTAATGACATTCCGTCACTGACGGTACCCCATTAGATGTTCAACCTACTCTGTGGTAAAATGTTTGTTGGGTGTAACCTGTCTTGACATACATTTTCCAGTACCTTACCATGCCAGGGGAGAAGCTGAAGCCTCCTTTGGCGCCGGCAGCAAAAACACCAGTCAAGGAAAATTTCAGAGGAAGGCCAGATGCCGACGGCAGGGAAAAGGCATTTTCCAAGAAGATGTATTGAGCATACAGCTCACTGTCAGTGCTAGACAGAAGTGCGGCCATGGCCTGCGCAAAGGTTGATATAAAATGTATAAAATGTAAGACTAATTCATAAGATCTTAGTTGGGTTTTTTATGTTGCCTCAGAACCAGATAAATATTCAGTGTTTACCTTGGTTGGCAGGACTCTGAAGAAAGCATTGTAGTACGTGGAAAGAGAATGGGCCATTTCCTGCATCTCGCTGGACTTGATATATCCTAATTCATTTCCCAGAAACCTTAGGTAGGCCATAGCTTCCGGGGAATTTTTAGAGCTCAAGTCCACAACAAGCTTCTGGAAGTTTTCACCAAGGTAATTGAAAAGGTCTTGTGGAGCCTGTGATGATGATACAAAACAACACTTTTATTCTGTAACAGCTGCGTAAAGCTCTTTGGCTATAGCCATCATATTTTTGGTTGTAATTATTTAAGAAATCAATTCCTGCAACTTTATATTGTTCATGGATTATTTATCTGTGAAGCTGGAAACTCACTTTTACTTAAAGCACAAAGTGACAGTATTCTTAACCATTCTGTTTTCATGCATACACTTAAACGTTACATTCATTCTGTAAGCTTAAATAGAACAATATTTCCTTCTTTATTTTGTATATCATAAGCCATATTCATAGTAAAGGGTTTAGAAAATTGTAGATCAACCAGCCTGTGAGATGGCGATGCCCCTTGACATCGTTGTGCTCTATACTGAACAGTAGTGGTGTAGCTCCCTCTCAAACCCCAAACAGACACTGGAATTCTTAATATGGACAAGAAATCCATACATTTGGCTTTTTACCTGTCTTTTCATTCTCTCACTCTGCGTTGGAGCAATCCAATTTTCCAAAACCTCTTTTAGTGAGCCTGGAATGTTTTCATTGGTCCAGTAAATGGCCTTGGAAGCAGAATCAGGAAAGAAACCTCTTTTCCCAAACAGGGCTTCAAGACTTGGTTCAAATCCATTTCCTTCAATACCAACCTTGAAAAGTGAGGAGAAAATACTTTAGAAAATGTATTTCCATCCTTGCCAAATCCATTTAAGACAAATAGATTTACCTCCAAAATGTCTACATTGAACCCAAATGCTTTCAGAGTGGTCTTCAGCATGATTTCTTTTGGCATAGACTCATTGGAATCGAAGACGATGTTTCCCTGTGTGGACACTAGGGGGTTGTCCATCCTGTAGTTGCTGGACCCAGTGAAGAAGCCCATGCTGGCTGGTGATACATGGTTTTGTAAAGCTTCTATAATGTACTGTCTCGTACTTTGGGATGCAATATAAAGACACAGTTAATCATATAAAAAAATGTAATGTAAAATGTCTGAGTAATTTTCACTGTATAATTCTAATGGTAGATACTGGAGTATAGAAATGATCCCTCACTCCAGAATGTTGGGATCCTCAGAGCGAAAGATGTTGTCTAGGTGGGAAGCCACAAAGTTCCTGAGGTGTGGCTCCTGCTCAAGTTTCAGTGTATTGACCACCTCTGTAACAAGTGCTTGGTCTGGACTCTTCATCAGCATCAGGTAAGCTGCCACACGTTTCTGCACTGAGCTCCCTGTATCCTGGTATATCTCCAAGAGTGCAATTTTAACCTGTTCCGCAAAATAATGAACAGATAAATAAAGATTTTTTGTACGCCTAAACCATTATAAAAATAAAGATATCTAGAAAAGTATCCATTTATGAAACTGGCACAGGTACATATGGGGACAGGTATGCACCACCCTACTCTACTCATTAAGTTATTTCTAATGCTGAAAAAAAAAAAAAAGATGTTGGAACTTGGAATTGATATTTGTTCTAGACATATAAGGGAAATGTGCAAAAACAACAAAAATTAGCGGCAGGTTCTCAAATTCTATTGATGTTTGAAGGGTTACATAACTTATTACATAACATTTACATTTCTGTATTTAGCAGACGCGAGAGAGTTTTACAAAAGTGCATAGGTCAGGTCACTGATCATAACAACGAGATAGCCCCAAACATTGCGGGTAGCCAAACATGAAGCATACATTGTGAAACTTACATGATATCTATTGCCTAAAGTCACTTAAATTAACAATACTAAATTATTGATACATCTTGTATATCTGTGATACCAGTGAACGGTATCATGGAAAAGTTTGGTTAGCAAACCTTGTGTTGTGCATACTCACATCTTCATCAATGCTCATCAGTCTGAAAGCCTGAATTGCTGCCTTTTGGACAGAGAGAGAAGCAGCTGACTGCCGCATGCACATGAGGAGTGGTGATTTTATTGATGGGTCGACATCCTGCATGGCTTTACCCATAACACCAATAACCTAAAATGTAAACAATTATATTAAATATGCAGCCTAGTTTAATATTGAGTAAGTCATTCAGTCAAAAATTTTCGTTTGAAGTGAATCAATGGTCAGCCTTAACCCCCAATATAACAATATACATAAGAACAATATACATAAGTATCACGTCATGCAGCTTCTTTGGGTTCTACATTATTTCCCAGAACAGACCCTTAGTGTCAGGAACGTCACATCTTGATCCTCCAAGCAGTCTCCTAGCATGTATTTCATGAACATGGCCACCTCAGTGACCTCTGGAGTGACCTGTCCATCATGAAACCTGCAGAGAATAACGTTCTTGATCAGTTCTTAATAATAAAATTGTGTTGGGCAGCAAGTATTCAAAAATGTCCTAGTCATATTCCAAAGGACTGATATGTCCTGTATTTTCAGATGCAATGGAGGAAAATAGGGTCAGATGACTGAGTGGTTAGTGGTTTCCTGGGCAAGGCGTTCACCATACTTGCCTCGGGGGGATGTTCCTGTACTTACTGTAAGTCTTTCTGGATAAGAGCATCTGCTAATTGTAAATGTGTAATTTTGGTCCTGATGATAGACCAGCAAGGCATGTGACTCACCTCCTGACGGTGCTTGCAAGAGCATACATGATGGCCTTGCTTTGCTTGTACTCTGCCATACTGAGCATGTCCCTGACACGGTGGGAGTCTGGGTGGGACTGGAGACCAAGGGCATAGACAAACGCATCCCGCTCCAGAGCCGCACCATCCTTGGGTCTGATGACTTGGAGGATGGCGCTGGTACATTCAGGCGTTCCACACTGAGCCAGAGCCTGCCAGCTGAGCATGCCAGACAACTCCATCATGTCGTCCACAGTCTGGCTAAGGGTCTCGTTCCTCAGGGTGCGAAGACCTGAGACCAGCTTGTGGAACAGGCTGGCCCTCCTCTGGCCCTGGTCAGTGTTGGAGAGACCTTTCAGATCTTGCAGAGTGCTGATTGTAGCATCTTTGGTCTGAACAGGGGCCTTGTCTTCTGGTTGCTCCATGTAGAGAGGTTTACTGTGACGGGGGTCAACCTCTATTTACAGAAAATTGGCAATTATGAATTGTCATTATTGTCATCTCAAACTACTCAATATTTATATACTGTTACTTGATTGTTCTAAGTGACATGATGTCAGAATAATAATATTGTGTCAATTATTAATTCATGTGTTTTGTGTTAGTAAATAAATCCTTACCAAAATATTTGTTGTTGATCTTTGCTGAGTCTTGCAAGGTCAGAGTCTGTGTGACCACAGTGGAAATGCCATTATTCCTGTAGATAGCAAACAAGATAAATTAAATAATATTGTATTTCATATGATTTTTATTGAAGAGCCTTTAAAACTGTGCAAATAGGCAGACATGCACACATTCAAAACACATATTGAAAGAAAATACTAACTCATGTGAGAAGGGAAGGTAAAGGTGTTTTTCCGTGCATTTAGCAGTAGTCATGTGCTTTCTCCTGTTATCAAACTGATAGTTGCAATCTTGCGAACTAGTGATGAGCCTAGACATTGGCACATTCTGAAAAAGTACAAATACACTTTATTGAAAAGCTGAAAAACATTCTCACATTGCTAATCATCTTATCATAGTCTAATCGCAACACATATTGTGGTAAATATTCGAACTGAGAGCAATGTGTCTAAATTGAGGGTCTATATAGGTGAAAAGTTACTGTGGTAATGTTACAGTGGATTGGAGATCTTACCCAGCCTTGGAGAAGTGCAAGTGGACTGTGTGGCAACCTCCTGCTGTAGAAGTGGTCACACTCTGAAAGATCTCTCAACACGGTCACATCTGTGACAATGTCCTTTCTAGCATTGACCGTTAATTTACTCTTGCAAAGGCCGTGCACTGTGTTCTGAAATAAAGGTAAAAGATTTGACATGACAAGGGTATAAAAACGTCATCTTAATTTTATTTTATTTTTTCTTCCTTCATCTTTTTTTCTGAAGTACAAATCTTCCAAATTGAGCAAAAAATACAATCCTGAATTTAGAGGGGAAACCACCTCCAATGTGTTAGATCATGATTGCAAAATGTTATTTTACAATGTAATAGTTGTATTCATGGTTTCCTATACCAATATTATTTCTAGATATTACAGTTTCTGTATTTCATACTTGTGAGAGTATGTTGTTCTGGGGAGATACTTACCATGTATGAGTAGTGCTCTTCCTCTTGAACTGGGACCATGAGGGCAGAAATTATACCCCTCTTGATGTTCACAATGTTTACAGGCTCATCTGGTTGCGGGAAGAGCTTCACATCAGTGGCCTCTTTCACCGTGAATTTTAAAGAGTTCCTGCAAAGAGATGGGTCTGAGAAACAAGACTATCAAACATTCAATATTCTCACAATGCATGTTAAAATGATAAACCCACTGTAAAGGCACACTTGTTTATCATACATGTTTTACATCTTCTCTAACACAACAGAGTTAATTTGTGACTCGAATTCATATGACATGCTGGTGATCAGGCACAGAATAACCACACCACTGATGTTTTATAGCAGTGAGACAAAACCTTTGTTAGTATAGTATGAAATAGATTATTTTAGTCTAGTATTAAACTGGTGAAGTTAGAATGGTATAAAACAGATTATTCTATTATAGAATAAAACAGTTTAAAACATAATCTATGGCATTGTATGTATATATGATGGTTATACAAACATTTCCATAGCAGCCTGAAAGGCCTCTGCCCCAGTGGCCTGTCGGTAGACTGGCTGACCCTGAGGGTCTATGACTGACACCTCGCTGAGAACACAGTCCCTGGTGTGCATGAGGAAGCTGCATGTCTGTGGGACTTCAATCTCCACCTGAGGTAACATGATCATGGTAAAAGACACAGAAGTCATCATCCAACATGTTCATGGTAAAAGACACAGGAAGTCAATCATACAACATGAACATGGTAAAACACACCGGAAGTCAATCATACAACATGATCAGTGAAACTGAGAGAGGGGGATTCACAATCACACCGACGTACCTGACAAGTGACTTTGGGACCATTTCTGAGGTTGGCTGTGCCGGTCACCCCATTTCGACTTTCTGTTGTATACTGGTAGACATATTTCTTGAAGGTCCTAAACCTTGTTGCCACTACAGATACAAACATAAAAAGACAAACATAATATGACATGAACCTAGTATAACTCTCAAGTTTCACATTTGAAACTTGGTTGATGCCCACAGGCTGTGGTAATTGTTTTCTCACATTCTGGGTCCACAGTCAAACGTCCACATCATCACAGGAGACCTTTGGAGCCTTAACTAACACTAACAATGTGCTCAGTCAATAACATCAATTTTACTGAATCATGCTGAACACCATGGAGCAAGGGTCCAAATCTGTTATCTCTCAAAAGCAGGTCATGACCAGATGTCATTGATCCATTCTGAGGTCAACAAACAAACAGTGCATACTTGCAACAAACTTTGATATGCTTGACATGGACATAAATTGCCACTGTAATTGTAACTGATACCAAAATAAATTCCCACTTGAATTTATTCTTTACAAAATGTATTGAGTGGTGCATCTGTTTCCTGAAGGCTTGCACTTAATAAATGAACGAGGCACTTCTGATCCTTTGATTTTCTGTTGTACTTTCTGTATTATTTGCAAGTACTTTTGGATAAAAGTATCTACTTAATTAATACATTTAAAAACATTTAAAATAATTGCTCTTTCCCTTAAATTTTCACTGATCTGGAGATTCCCATCACACATGGTCTGCATGTATTAGATGTACATAGGACCAAGGTATGTCTTATAACCTAAACTATAACACCATGGAATTGCATAACAGTTCCTATATAAATACATAGTTTTCAATATATGTTTTGCTAAAAGTAATGCAAAGTGTTACTAAAGATTTTGTATCTCCTGTCAGTAGGATAATGAGACAAACTTACACAGGCATGTCGGTGTCTGGTCATCAACATTGTCATTTTGTTCTGCAAAGTGAATACAGAATGGTGCAGAAAGAAGTTATATAAAATCATTTAAACGTTAAGAAAGACATGTACAACAAAGAACATTCATTGTTATCATAACAATTGTCATAAAAAAACAACATAAAAAACACGAAATCATATAAAAAATGCATGGTACACAGGAACTTAATGCACACTCCGAGAAGCACCTTAGCTACCAAGAAAACACACTTACGAGCCCAGGAGTAACTGCTCACCAGTAGTAACAGACAGAGTTTAATGTCACCCATGGTGGGAGGCAAAAAGGCACTTTAGCCTTTAACAGTATTGTTGAGCTCTCTCAACTTAACTTCATGCAAATATATACGTTTTCGGACTCTCTCTTTTATAAGTATACCTTACTTTAAATCTAGCTCCTCCCACAGTAGTCCCAAATATAGATAAAGAGCAATCAATGTTCTAAAGCCAATCCAAAGTTCATGAGTTACTGTATACCCAAGTTATACCATCATCCCTTCACTATCAGTGTAGTGTCAGTTTTCCTTTATTTATTCTAATGAACACAGTCCAGGGTCTACTACTGTTGCTGGGTGATACAAAACATACTGTATATTTACTAAAAACTATTTAATGGTTCCAGGTTCAAGCCTCAGATATGCTATTTCTTCATATTTAAATATTTCAGAAATAAAGTTAATTTAAATTATTTAAAATGGTAAATGACATAATGTGTTTTGTAATAACACATTTATTATTGTAAGAATTGAAATGCATTATATTATATCTAGGCTATTTTATTTGCTTCAGAGATTTTCATTCAAAGAGACAAATAGTGCAGGAAGTACAGCAACAACATCAAGGACCAGAGTTCCAGCTGTAGTTTAGTGGTTAGAACCAAGGAATGGTCATCTTTTAGTTCAAGTTCAAGTCTTTTATTTGTCAGGTACACAGAACAACACAAGGTTAGACTGGGCACTGACATTTCTTAAGACAAGACAACGCAAGCACCTGGCATAACATATAAATACACGGAACATAATTTACATCTACGCTGAGCTTAAATAAGTGAAACTTCCTAAATATACAGATAGCAATAAATAATCGACTATACTAACCCTAATACTAAAACTTCCTAAATTACAGATAACAATAAATAGTACACTATACTAACCCTAAATGCACATAAAACCTGTTTCAACCATATAACCTATTCTAACCTAAGTTTACCAGCCACAGTCCAGAAACATCTCAACTACAACATTTGTATTCATCGATTGATCTATAGGGATCGAAGGCACCATCACTACCAGCAGATTTACTTTGGCTTACTGGAGACCAGCTAATTCAACATTGGTATATTGTATAGGAGGTATATTGGAACTTTAAAGACTTTGCAAATGGTAAATCTCTTACAGATCGAAATCGACGAATCTGCCACCTTTACCATTTCGCTTAAGTAAATATATTCACATACAGGCGGATTGAAACTAAACAGTGGACAAATTGAAAGACTGGCATTCAAGGGACGTAGCACAAGTGGAATACGTTTTTCTTTTAAGGCAATTCAAGCAATTTGAGTTAACTTATCGAAAGTACAATTACAAAAGCCAAGATGTCTATGACAGCCATCGAACACGTAGTTACCTCTTTATTGTTTCACGTGATTTGCAGCAGCGGAGGAAAAGGGAAAGAGAGGCTACAAAACTCTGTTCAACGTTTTTCATGCGCTGTCTTGTTTTTAATTAAGAAGATACAGTTTGGACGATGTTTGGCGGACTTGTAACTAAAAGGTAGGTAAAAGAAACAGCTCAGTGGTACCAATCCCAGGAGATACCATGTTGTAAGTGGGCTGGAGCTAACTACATGGATGTGATTTTTTTCAGTTGCTGTAAGAAAAACAGGTGGTTCCAGGTGGTTAGAAACTGAAAAAAATCACATCCATATAGTTAGCTAGATCAGCCATTCCCAACCTTTTCCACTTTGCCGCACACTTGCATGGCTCTAATATGTTTTCGGCCGCCCAACACATGCATGTTCACTTAAAGGCAGGGTAGGCAACGTTGTTGAGAAGCACTTTGTCATATTTCCAGAGGGTAACCTCAGATCTTGATAGCAACCAATCAGGGGGAACTGTCAGGGCCCTCTATATTCTAAAAATATATATTTTAAAAGTAATCTGTTCTAATTGTATTTCATAAATAGCCTGACGTTGTCATACTCAAAATTCTAGTCAGAATATGAGTCTGAGAACTCTCCGTTGGGCTTTGACTACAGGGCATGTTTCAAACGAGCCTGGAAAACAAATGCCTCTTCGCTCAATTGGATAGATCTACAACCAATCAGAGCAACAGAGTATGTGACGTATGTTAAGCACCGCATAGTTGTTGTCAACAGAACTAAACTACAAGCAGACTTGAAGTATGCTTGAAGAATGAATACAAACGATTTTTGCCGGTGTTGTAAAATTAATTTAAGGGTAGGGAGAGTACTTGTTCACACGGTCAACCTTTTTGAGCGAAACAATATAGGGCAATGCATATACGAAGTTCTCCGTTTAGGATTACAACTCCATCGGGGCCAGCTGATAAATTAAACTTTTACCGAATCCCGTAGGAAGGACGGCAAAAACATATTTTCCATCGACAAATGCCTTGATTGCGTCTCTCTGTTCCTCTTTCAAAATTAATGCGCTGTCGATGTCTTCTAAAACAGACTCAATAGCAGAATCACAACATCCCAGATCTCCAGCGGAAGCCATGTTTGTTCAAAACAAATTCAACTTAAGCGCTCTTTTGTGACGTGGGTGATTACGTTACTGTTGATCATCTGTCCATCATCATATAAAGCCCGCCCTGGCAATTTCATTGGTTCGCCCAGATTCTGGTTTTCTGTAGTTGGTCCCCAATACGAGACCCTCCAGACCCAATTTCCCGAACAAATTTATTTATTATCTAGAGACAATGTTTCTGAAATAGACCCTTCAATCCTGCCTATTGAGTTTGTGGTGGAATGTGAACAGTTAAGTGAAAAATTCCCCTTGTGTCACCCTATCAGAATTTTGCTGTCTCCATTGTTGGGAGGAAAATGCTATGCAACTCTGTGATTGGTGGTCCAGCTATGAATTTACAGCGGGGCAATTAATGGTAATTCAATGAAAAACTCATTTCCATTGACAGTAAAGTTTACCAATCATATCTTCCCTCTTAATGGGTGGGCTTGGATGTCAGCTTGTTAGTTCACTTCACAATAGACGCCGCGAGTATCATTCCCACTAGTGAGGAGGACATTGTTTCACATTTGTTACATGCGCCGTTTTCAAGGTTAACTTTTAATGAGAAGTTGGAGTTAATTGGCAAAGGAAGACCTACACCAGAACGTAATTTTGTTTTACAAGTTACAAATTAAAACAACTTGAACCCCAAAAAGTGCATCTGATACATGCATTGATGGGTAGCCAGTGGAGAGAGATGAGGAGCGGGGTATTTTACTGTTGATTGTTCTTCTACAGGTACAGTCTTACACTTTTTGGGGTTCATGTTGTTTTAATTTGTAACTTGTATAACTGCATGCTCTTATGGGTCTTCCCTTGACACTTGTTTAGTTTTTCACAATGTATGCTTCATGTTTTGGCTGCTTGCAATGTTTGGGACTACCTTGTTGTTATGATCAGTGACCTATGCTCTTTTGTAAAGCTCTCTCTTGGAAGTTGCTTTGGATAAAAGCGTCTGCTAAATGCATAAATGTAAATGTAAATGTAGTAGAGGCATGCATACAGTATATAAAAGATCACCATAGTCCAACACAGGTAAAAATGTAGCGGCAACTAATCGCTTTTTTACATTAAATTTTAACCTCAACTTTTTCACCAGGTAATGCACATGTGGCTTAAAGCTGAGGGAGTCATCAATCAAAATACCCAGATATTTATGAGTCAACAACCTCTATTTCACTTCCTTCAAGAGGGACCACCGAGGGGATATTCTGTGGCCCTCTCCGAGACTTTGAAAATAACATACGTTTTGTCTTATCTGTATTCAGAACAAGTTTCTGTTGGAAAAGGGTATTTTCAACAACATTGAAAGCATTTTGCATGAGATCAATTGCCTGCACAAGAGTTGACGCACAGCAATATATCACAGTGTCATCAGCATAGAAATTAAATTTAGCGTCCAACACATTTTGACCCAGATTATTTATATAAATAGTAAATCAAAGTGGACCTGATACCGAGCCTTGTGGCACACCTTGGCAGACAGAGCATAGTCCATCATATCTGATGCACTGTGATCTATTTTCAAGGTAGCTCGTGAACCAAGGTACTGCTTGCTCCGAGAGCTCTGAGTTGAGGAGCCTTAGCCTCAAAACATCATGGTCAACTGTATCAAATGCTTTAGACAGATCAATAAACAGTGACGCACAATGTTGCTTTTTGTCAAGAGCAACAGAAATGTAATTTACCACTTTCAGAGCAGCTGTAGTAGTGCTTTGTTTTTTCCTAAAGCCTGACTGACGATGTCAACGTTTTCAATGCTTTAGAAGAAGATTTCAAGTCTTCTAAAAATGTTGTAGTCAGATATTATCTCTACACCTTCTCCTCGTTTCATTTTAACTTGGTCTTCACATAGGGGGTATAGCTCAGTGGTACAGCATTTGAGGTTGATAAAATGGCATTGGTGGTGGCAAGAATGGATAACACTAGAACACAAGGCAGTTTTCCCTACTTATTGCTTGGATAGGTAATGGTGTGGTTCATAGCTCAAGAGGACTAATGTTATTCACTGTATATGTAGTATTTAACTGAACAGCTACCTGAAATTGAGTAAATTGCATGATTTGCACAACATAGTGAAACTCTGATTTTTGTCATACTAAAATTCCTTTCTTGAAATGATGTGTCCTGTCCACATCATAATAAATATTCCTCAATTTTTAATCCCAGGTCATTGCAGAATGAGGTAACTGGCATAGACCTTCAGGTCCCTCTTTACAATGAGGTCCGGGGAACCATGATGACAGGCCATGTTGAATACCAGATCATTGTGGTGACACGGTTGGCTGCCTTCAAGTCTCCAAAACATAAACAAGAAGATACTATACAGCTCCTGGTGGGTAATTAGTCTTTCTGAGTGATATTGATTATTGTTCTCATCTTGCACAGTGTTAATATAATTCTGTATTGCTTAGATAAGCAGTGCCAAAGCCTTGTCGGATGGGATGCAAATTAGGATTGCAAAGAAAGCTTCTTTCATTAGCACATTTTAACAGGGCATGTGCCACCCATTTGAATGCCTATCCTATGCCACCCTATACTTGAATTATGCATTCAACTGTAAGATTAATATATCATGCGGTAAATCCCTATAAATTATTTTGTAAATGGAGTATATAATTCAGCCAATATGTTTTGCAGGTTTCAAAGAAGTACAGTGAATTCAATGAATTTTACAACCGACTTTATGCCCAATATTCAAGTATATCCTTGCCTGCAATGCCTCGGAAAGTTCTATTTGTCAGTGAGGCAGACATCCGTGAACGCAGGTTGGCCTTTGATGCGCTAGTCAAGTTCATCTCCAAGAACTCAACACTTGCTGCATGTCCAGAGCTACTGGAGTTCTTAGGTGATGTAAGACAACACCTAAAAAAGTATATTTTTTACATTTCATGTGAAAATTCCTTTTACATGCAGCTGTTGATTGCCTTGGGTTAGGGCTAGGCAAACCCTATCTTATACAACTGTCATGTTCTAATAAAACCATTTACAATAGATTTCAGGCATTCATTCAAACAATGTATTGAATAAAAATTAAAATAAATTTTGGCTCAAGCGCCATGAGTTAAAGAGGTTTACGATGAGCTCATGTGTGTTTACTCCCTGACTAATGGTGTATACTGTACATGTGTAACGATGAATGTAATGATACATCGCAAGATGGTTAAATTGTCACAAATATGTGACGATACACACACAAATCTCATCATGAACCCAAGATCATGAAATGTATTGAATCACAAGTTGAGTGTATTGTTACATCCATATCTGTAAAACAGTGATAGTGAGCATTCCTGTATGCCTATATTTGTGCATGTCAGCTGGCAACTGCCAATAACATTCAAGCATTGCTTTGAGTTACTGGCCTATTTCCATTACTGAAAATACCAGAACAGACATTCAAAATTTGCTGTACATTGCATACATTTTACTAAACAAATGTTTTGTGTTTAACTCTTTCACAAAATTTAACACAGCATTTTTCTTGTAGGTGCCAAAATGAATGGAAGTGATTTTAGTAACAGGAATTTTGCTATTGAGGAAGACTCAGAAAACAACGAGGTCAGTTTCTTTCAAAAAGAAGAAACCTCCACTGGTATTCCAAGAGAAGATAGAAGTGAGATGAAGCTTATTAATGGGGATGAACAAGACTCCACAGAGCAGGGGAATGTCAAGTAAGACTTATATAGGAAAATACATTTTTAAAAGATTAAAACGTCCCAAAAAATTAAGAGAGGGATGTCTTGAAGGATTGGGTGTAGTATTTATAGGAAATTCATTGTAATATGTCCAAAGACAACATGAATGCTATCTTTACAAAAAATAAATATTGTAGATTCTTGTAAAGCAATATGATGGAGAATAATTCACTTCTCTAGGCACCGTAGCCGGAAGAACGTGCTTCCAGAAGGAAACAGCAGTGAGTACTTCACTTGTCCGTTAAAATTACATCATAAGGAATATCATAAATTGCAAAACATACAATACTTGGCATATATATCTTAACTGTAAAACATTATGAACATCGGAATTCTCAATAAGTGTCACTTTTATTTATCATCAGGAGAGAAAAAAGCGAATTAATTGACTTGTAGAAACCATATTGTTCGAGATACTTTCCTTGTTTATAACAATGTTTGTCTGGAACACCACAGGAACTAATGTTCATATAGTATGAACTGTTCATACAGACACTGTTTATATATGTTAAAGGCAAGAATTGCTCATGATAGTTGGGTAAACCCCTGTTATAGTCACTGTTGTTATCACTAAACTAAATATTTGAAATAACATATTGCGTATTATTGTAGGTGATGTGAAGCTGCTTGAGGAGCCAGAGCTGGGGGCTTCTCTGCTGCCCCCACTAGGGGCTTCTCTGCTACCCCCAGCAGGGGCATCTGCTGGTTGTGGTGCGGAGGATGATGCAAATGAACTATTCAGGTAAATATGCCAGCTATATTGACAAACGGGTTATGTTAATAATGCATCCCACTAAAACTGCTCAAATGGCATTTCCTTCCAGTTGCCTCATTGTGTGCTAAATTATATTGTCATTTATGCCCCAAATAATATTATGACAATTACTTTTGTGCAAATTACACAATATAGGGAAGTATCATGGAGGTGGTGTTACACATAGTATTCAATTTTGACAGAGAAACACCTTAATACTTAATTTACCTCAACATCATTACTGTGTGTATTTTCCAGGATAGAGGATGACTTTGACAAACTTCTCCAAATCAAGAAATGTATCAAAAATGAGCTAACCTCAGTACCAAAGACAAATCCAAAACCAGCACTGCTTAAGAAGCCAGAAACGTGTATCTCTAGTGGAGGTCAATCTCTGATTGTAGATCAGTTAAAGGATCAAATGGACGTTTTAAAATACATCCAAGAGAATGAGTCGACTGCTGCTAATGATCTGGAACTGTTTTAATATCTGTTTTAATGTTCAATATTAACTCGATATGCTGATTGGAGCTGTTGTATTGATTGATAGTGGCAAGAACAATACTCATGGACATTCCTTATATTTATATTACATTACATGACATTATATTTACCTCCAATGTGAGTTTCCGCAGTTGCGCATTCCAGACATTAAGCTCCTGAATGTAATATGAAGGAATTTCCCAGAATGCTTCACCATTTAATAATATATGATATAATAATAATATACTGTATGAATGCTTCACCATTTAATAATATATATATTAAAATACCTTACCTATTGTTTTCAGAAATGGCTGACAGTGTTGTTCTCAATTTCTTAATGCGGTTCTTGTTTTCATAATAGTTGTCCCAGCTCTGAACTAAGTGTCTTCAGCGGGGATCTGCGCTCGTCATACGGACTGGACTAGATGTCCAGTCTGTATAGGGTCCTCTTATGGTCTTCCATATAGAAAATAGCAGCATCAAGTCAATAAGATGAACATGGGCGCAAAGTGGAAGGCTCTTCATTCAATTAGAGACTGTTGATGGTTCTATGTAACTGCTTGCAAGCATAATTAAACTGAAGACACTGATTTGTGAGCCTTTAGTAGAGAAATTCCCGCCACGGGGGTCTAAAATGCATCCCCACATTTACCTAAATATAGATTTATTTTACATTTTAATTATCTTCATAATTGTTGTCGTAACCTGATGTAAACTTGTCATCTGAAGTTTCCCTGCCTATAAAATGAATAGTCAATACCATATCAATACATTCATATTTAGTCATCACAAGTGGGCTTACAGCTGTGCTAAGTGTGGTTACATTCCACATTGGTTTTGTATCCTAGTGATAAGTAATCAGCTGAGTATTTTCCAAAGCAGTCACACATGCTCTAGTGTTGCCGTGGGGTAAAAGTTTTAATAGGCTGAAATAATTATACCGCACTCCGATTTATACTAATTATAACTAATTGCAAACAATCTTTAAAGATGAGTTGATTGAAGATAGTGCAGGCCCAATCTCACGATTGTTTAGTAAAAGCTATAAACAATGAGTAGAAGAAGCCACAGAAACGCCACGTCCCAGGACATGAAGGCTGGTCAGAGAAAGAGATGGCAGCAGGGAGGATCACTGGTGTTGAGCTATCACATCAGCAACCTGTAAAGGTGGTTCTTAAACTGCAGTATTAATGTTTTCTTAACTGATTATGAAGCAGCAAGGCAGAAATGTAATTCAATGTCTCTTAATTACAAGCAGCACTAGCTTGTCAAGGATTACATTCAGCTTTCGGATGTAGCAATTTATTATTTTGTTTTGATCTGTTATAGTGTATAAAGTAATCTTGTTGACTGTAAAGTTTTTAAAGCACTACCTTTCCTAGCAATCATAATAAATACTGCAATCTGTCATAACATCATATCCATGACAATACTGTGCTTTCCTGTCTTTACCATGTGTATGTGAAATTCTCAACACCAAACATGATTTGTTTGTTATATATTTATACTTTTCAAAAACGTAATTTTGGTTAATTTATTTGCCATCTTTTTAAGGCCTGTTGCACCTCATTTCAGCTATTTCCAATGCAGCATACTTTTTTCCACAAAACCCCAAAATAAGTCATGATTTTGTGCAAATCATCTGAAAAGGCACCTGCAAAATGCAATGCATTATTATCAATTATATCACAGATCAATTGAAATAGTTAACAATGAGAAACAGTTTAAAGTGTGTTTTTTATTTTTCCACCACTGAAAAGTATATTCAATTCCACAAGGTCTGAGACTAAAGCATGTCTCTGGAGTTGGGGCTGAGGGTGTCCCGCACCATGTTGGAATACACAGATCTGTACACACTCAACACGTCCGAGGCAGAGGGCCGGAACTGAGGGTCTCTCCCCTTACATTCTCCGTGAATGTGAAAGAGATGAAAGTGGACTACATCCCCCCCAGGTACCCTGCCCATTAAATAACGTGTCACATCAGGAATTTTCCAAATATCAGTTCTTTCATCATACCCTGGCATGAGCTCATCTGTAAATGGCTGCCCATTGCCATGGGGCCACAGCTGCTCTGGAGCCACAAAGTCCCCCATGAGCTCTCTATGACCACATTTCACCAATAGGCCCCTTTCCTTGTCTGCCAGAGGCAAGGCATCTAAATCATTGACCACAAGGTGAAAGTCACTGGTAAGCAGGAACTGTGACAGTGTTTTCTCTAGATTGTTTGAATCGCACATGACGCGTGTCCCGGCAGGACTGGTATGAAGGAAATGTAGGATGGAAACATAGTCCAGAGCTAGCTGCAGCCGGGTCTGCCAGGTGTCCAGAGTGCGATGCCTTTCACTGGCCAGTACGGTGTCCAGGTTGAGCAGGGAGCCCAGTGGGTGGTATTCTGTGACAAGGCTGAACTCCTCAGGGCACAGCCCCACCAGCTGGACCACCTGGGGCCCCTGCAGGACTTGTAGCATGGAGAGGCCGTGCAGAAGGTCCTGCTGGAACTCAGCGGACGAGAGCCGCGAGAGGGCAACCTTGTTACCTTTCCACTCAGAGAGATAAATCTGCAAAAAAGGTGAAAATATTCTAGATATTCAAGTGTATGTCTTTAAGTAATGTTGGCTAACAGTCCCACATTCATTACAATGCCACTGGTCAGAGCCCTCAAAAGAATAGGTAAAACTTCACAGTTTAACTTCCCTCAAGTAGTTGAAAGACACAAACCCTACCGTGCATCGTGTTGTAACTGGAACCTGTGTTGTCGTTTGAGGTGGCTTACCTTCTTTACAGCCCCCTGGCCGATCAGCTTTAACTTGCGAACTTCTGTGCTCATTTGTTGACACAGCAACCATGGGGAGCAGTTCTTCATAGATGAAATCTTGAAATGGCGAGGCAGGCAAGGGCCATGGGGCTGCATTGGATGGTTGCCAGTTTGGTGCAGTGAGTCAATGTATATGTAGATTAACACATTCCCAAAGAGCAGAGCACCGAGGCACAGCAACACCACTGGTACACTGCGGGCTGGGCTGCTGCGGCCCATCGCGACCGGCACCTACATCAACAGAGAGAGTACTGTTACATCAGGTCCCATATTATCAACTGTTTTCTGTATTATTGTTGTCTTGTAAAATGTATTGCCTTTCAGAGATGCTGCATGAAAAGGGATTTCAAAATTGTTACCTACTCTTAAGAAATATACCCAGCTGAGTAATTTATAAATGTCTTATTTTTTTCTTAACAGGCAATATCGCTTATACTATAACGGTTATATAGGTTGCAAACGCTTGTTGGAGTTTGCGCTATGAGAAGAGAATCTTTATTATTACCAAGAATCACTTTCTTCTAATGGGTTAGGGTCAGTAACTATAGTAAATACTTAAGTAGCTATGCAAATTTTACTGTGAACTACATAAAATGTAAAATTACTAAAGTTCAAACACTGTTGAGTCATGACCAGACCGTAGGCCTCTCACAAGCGCACTGATGACAACTTGTTCACATCACAAAAGCGCATGGAACAGTTACTTACGATAGGCAAATGTTACAGATTTGGGGCCGTATTCACAAAACATCTTAAGGCTAAAAGTAGCTCCTAACATGCCGATTTAGGAGAAACGCATAAAAAAATATAGCTGCAAGCAGCGATGCGGGTTCCTCCGCAAAATGGCAAAATATTACAAATATGTACACTGTAGAAGATCGAGACTTGAACAACAAGAGAGCAAAATGACTTCATGTTTCAAGGGAGTCAGTTCAATTCCCAGCCGTGCCAAATTATGTTGGATCTCTGGATAAGAGCGTCTGCTAAAAGACTAAATGTAAATGTTTGGCCAACAACAATAGGCTGAACGAGGATTTGAACTCATGAGCTTAAGGTAACAAGTCAGTCTCTGTAGCCTCTCTGCTACACACCATCTGCTGCAATTTTATAATTAGTAAGGGCTGAGTATTAACTTTTCATAGGATATTACACTCTTCTTGAGTTGATCTCTTTCCAGACTCTCAGTCAATGCACAACTAACAATACTCATGTGGGCAACTGGGCTAGGGCAGAGCTCATATTCGGCTGCTTGCGAGAAAAGCTTGTGACGGTATATCAGTCAACTCTCTGAACCCGGAAGTTTCCCGAGAGTGGCAGTTCTCCCCATATAAGCCATTCTCTGGTTAGATATAACGCAATGTCCAATATTAGTTTACCAAGATTGTTTTCTATATCCACATATAAAAAACTGACACAATTCCATCATTTTAAATTGGGAAACTTCCAAAAGACGGCTTTTTTATTTTACTTACATTCAAATTAGGTGTGTATGACCACAGGAAGTAGTTTAAAGAGCCGTTTATACGAGGTAGAGCTTTTCTGTCTCTTCGCGCTCCATGCCGACACTGTCGCTGTATAGAAAATACGATATGTTTCTTTAAAAAGTTGCATTTAGGATCAATATTAATTGCAATTAAAACACAATGTCATAAAAATTGATGTATTTTTGTATTTATGATGCATGTTGACTCTAGACATAGTTTGGTGTCAACTTGTTTCAATGGAGTAGTGGTGGGGAGCAATGATGGCGTCCATGTACTTATATTACATTTGCTTTGAATGACCAAAACTGCATCACTGCGTTTTAAACCTTGTGTGAAATGTAAATTAGCACCATCGAAATGACTTAATGGATGGCTACGCAACATTCACAGCTTTGTGTAGCATTTTTTCAATAAGCCCACAATTTCATGACCGGGGGCAATTAAAGTAAAAATGCAGAGATTTTCTTTCACTTAACTTTAAATATTCATTAAATATAATACTTTATACATTCATTCATACAATACTGTAATTTACTCTGACTTTCATTCCCTTTAATGTTTGATTTAAAATGTTACATTACCCAGATAAGAGGCTAGAATTGAGTCTTTTCGGGTACAGCAGTATGGTATACGGCAATCAGTGTGAGACCCTTTGAGATCTCTGGTGCTGTGACCTGGGCATTATAAAAGACATGTAGTTTGGAAGTGCAGATATACAAATACAAAAACAAGACACACATACATACTCGCATATCAGCACACACATTTCACATTGAATCTGCAGACCATTTGCACTTGAGAAGCTGCCACTAACAATGCTATGTCAGACCAATACATGCTATTACGATGTAAAGGAGTGTATTATGTCACAAAAACTCCCATTTCCATGTTTCTGCCCTGATGTTGCCCATGACTTTGAGGGACACCTGTTTACATTTACATTTATGCATTTAGCAGACGCTTTTATCCAAAGCGACTTCCAAGAGAGAGCTTCACAAAAGAGGTAGGTCACTGATCATAACAACGAGGTAGTCCCAAACATTGCAAGCAGCCAAAACATGAAGCATTCATTGTGAAAAAACTAAACAAGTGCCAAAAGGCAAGACCCATAAGAGCATGCAGTTATACAAGTTACAAATTAAAACAACATGAACCACAAAAAAGTGCAGGACTGTACCTGTAGAAGAACAAGCAATAGTAAAATATTTCACAGCGATTACAAGACTTAACTTCGTTATAACTAACCGGCAAGAGCAACAAGTCACTCAATAAGAGTCATTGTGATCCTGGAGGAAACTAACAACAGGTCCAGCCAAGCATTCCTAAGTGCCGTTTACATGGAGATCTTTTGTGCTTATCTTAGCTTTACGAACTTGGATCACAGAAAAAGATTCAAAAGAAGTTTCCAAAGACAATAATCCTTTGCCCAAAGCATTCTCCAGAACTGAGCTTCTTTAAGGGTCATACGGCATTAACTTGCTGTGAAGCAGAAGCATACAAATGTGGTAAAGACGTGTGCCCACTAAAATGTGTAAAATACAACCAAATTAACAGGATTAGGGTTGTATGGTTCCCTATCTGGATGCCTGGCATGGAGGACTAGTCACTACTTGAGCCACACAATACACTGTATTAGGGACACAGCAAACCTTCTAGCGACGGCAGGTATGGATGTGCCATCCTCGAAGAGCTGGACTACCTGTGCAACCTGAATGGGCTGCATTTACCGCCTCATGCTACCAGTAGTGAAAAGGGCACTAGTAAAATGTAAAACTATAGGAGAATCAGCCAGAAAGGAAAAGGAAAGAGCAATTGTCTGTGACGACCACCTGAAAAACTATTACCTTTTGTTCCCTTAGATGTAATTTTCGCTGGGTCAACCATCTACTTGAGAACACAGATCAAACTTCCCACGAGAGGCGTCTTTGTTTACTCTAAAATGGCTCGTTGGCTCGGGCTTACAGCTACGTTATATCGTCAGATTTGTTATTGTATTCTTCCTCCAAAACCTCCATTGAACGATAGTGGAAAAGGGTACCTTCAATTTAACCAATGGCGACTCCTGTATATAGTCGTTGGAGTGCGCCTCGATCACGCGATGCACCTTATGGTTGCAATTTTTCCTAACCTCAATTGATAGAAGGCTATACAGGTTCAGGGTTAGAAGCCAGTTCAAGTAGCTCGACGTAGTCAGCTTCTTGCCTGACGTAATGAAGCTTTGTTCGGATAATCACGTGTTTTTTCCCAACCGAAGCGAGGCGTTGATAAGCTCCATTTGTATTGGTACATTCACATAATTGTACCGGAATTTCAGAATACCGCAGTTGTGGTGGTTATTATATAGATTTGTGTGTTATTTCTTAAATCAAAACTTGGCACATAAAAGTTAGTTTTTTGAAACAAGAGCAGATTACACTGCACTAGAATCTTAACTTCTTCTTTCCGGAAATATTTATCACGTGACCTTAGTCTCGAGAATCTTCACTTGCTGACTGTGGCCTTCTCGCAACCACCCAAGGAACATTTTAACTTTATCAACGTTTGAACCTTTGTACGAAGTAAACAGTAAAAGATACAGTAAAATGTATTTAGTCTAGAATTATTTTAGATAAGGTTTTTGGGGAATCTGTGGAGTTGAGCAAGCTAATGTTAGACTAGCTACCCAGCTAGCCTAACTGTTGACAACAGTTCTAGCCAATGTTAGAGCTACTGTAGCCACTCACGAAACTAGATAGTGCTGCTAGGCTGGCTAATTGTTTAAAACGAAGGACTTTTTATGCATGTTTAATTGAATAAATAGCTTAAAACAACTAGCTCAGCTTTTCAAAACATTTCTTAGCTAGCAACGGACGGCGAAGAAACCCCAAAATGGCTTTGGCTGATGTAAGTAGTCATGAATTTATAATCTTTGACATTATTCTATATTGAATATTTAGCTCTACTAAGATTCAATATGTTTATTGTATGTTAACTGTATGCACTTGCCCACCACAGCAAATTTCTTGTTTATGAACACACGAATAAACACAATTCTGATTCTGATTAAAGTATTTGAGTATTTGGGCACTTGTACAAGCTAGCACTAGCTGATGTACGCCATGCTAATATTATTGTTTGCTTGCAAGCTTGCTAGTACAGTAGCTATCATTTGCGTTGTCATTAGACTATTTTGACGTTCTTAAGGCTTTAGTGCTTTATGTAAAAAATGTACGTACATTTGTTGCAGGATTTGAAGAGATACCTGTACAAACAGTTACCAAGGTTTGTTACTAAAGTCTTGCAATGCTTAGACCAATTATATGTCAAACAGAAAAATGTTTACTGTCATGGTATTCGTGTCTAATGCAGATTCAAAGTATGTAAACCAATAATGTCCCCAAAAGTGTGGGTATTGTAAACATTGGTTCAGAAAATGTCATTATTCTGTCCACTCATCGACGCGGCTCTTTTAATGCCACTGGCCTAGTAGGACATTCCACTGCTGCTTGTTTGCATTATAATAATCAGGAATCAGATTAAATTAAGCAAGTTAGTTAGCACTGGGGTTGGAGTAAACCGGATGGTACTGTAGCTCTTCAATTTATTTTTTATGTTGAATTAGACTATTCCAATACGGTTGAGTTAACCAAATCCCCTGTCAAATTTACTGTTTTCCATTTAGCACTGTGACAACTGAGAAACCCTCTTGTGTTTTTCCATTCAGTGTGGAAGGTCTTCATGCAATAGTGGTGACAGACAGGGACGGTGTCCCAGTTATTAAAGGTAATATGTCTTGTGTTGTTGCACTAATAATTCAGTAGAGCACTGGTCAATTACTATGCTTTTCTCAGTATATTTAAAATACAGACAGCCTTAAATATGTCACCATGCTAAATTCCTTGCTCAGTATAACTGACTGTCCATTACGAAAAAAAAAAATAATTGTGTTGGGCAGTGAATCAGATCAACAACTTGAGAAGCTGTCATTAACAAATATTGATGTGTGTCTGGCAGTTGCAAATGACAACGCTCCCGAATATGCACTCCGGCCCGGGTTTCTCTCCACATTTGCCCTGGCCACTGATCAGGGTAGCAAGCTGGGCCTATCCAAAAACAAGAGCATCATCTGCTACTACAGCACATATCAGGTGAGGTCCCCTCTCTTGGACACACAATTCTGTTACTTTACTATTTAACATGGTTTTGTGGCTAGTGCCCACATTAATCCAATACATTGTCCAATTTTGTTGTTTTCTCTCAGATTGTGCAGTTCAATCGACTACCACTGGTTATCAGTTTCATTGCATGTAGTAGTGCCAACACAGGTGAGATCAAACTTCACGAGAACCTATTTGTTGTAACGTGCAGGTGTGTGTCAGAGAGCGCACTCAGTACTCTGGTGACTGATTTCTGTGGCTGGGAGGCATGAATGTCTACCTGTGATTATACATATACCAAAATGCTCCTTGACAAGACATTAACCTGGATATTTCCTACTGCTTTTTCAGTCGGCAGAGCAGGGTCAAATGTAACATTTAGTTGTAACCTAGTATAAAGACTTGCCCGATGTATTATTTATAGATTGTATGTGCTTCTGAAGCACTGTAGAGTTTGAGCTTCTGTACAAAATAATTGTATATTTTTAGGCCTTATGGCATTGTCCCAGAAGCTGAAACAGAGATGAAGTATTAACAACATCAGTACATGACTGCTCTGGATTGATTTGAGAGGAACATGTCTGGGGATGCAACGCTTGAACCTTTACATCTTTGATGCAGGTTTGATAATCACCCTGGAGAATGACCTTGTGCCACTCATTGAAGAGTTGAGACAAGTAGTGGAGGTTGCTTAAGGTCACCATTGTCATCGCCCATCGCAGAATCAAGACTGGAGTACATCATGAATAATATTCCTGAAACTCTGTTCCACACCCAGCACAAACACCCAAAAGCAAGACTGTTTAAAGAGGCTTTTCTCTCGTAACATGCTGTATCATTATTGTAGTTTAATTTCCTTCATCTTTTATGAATGAAAGATGCTCCTCTCTTGCTATTTTAGATTAATAAATGTTGTGATTATACTTGTGTATTCATTCAAACAATATTCAGAAAACAGAAATGTCATCATTTAATTATTGTATTAAAATAATAACACAGCCAAGTACTAAGACGAAATGTATTCAGCCAAGTGCCCTACAGAAAGCAAGGTTACTTAGAAACCGTAAAATATCAAATTTATGCTAGCTCTGCAAAACAGTCCTCACAGCCCTGCTGGATGTCTGTTCTAGTCATGGTATAGTCACATTTAATGATATACTAATACAATTCATAATGTCACAATACCAGCCAAATTAACTATTAATATAGCCTGAAGTCAAGTTGCTATCTTCAATTTCAAACTTGCAGTACAGGAATATTCTGCTTCTTCTCTTCCCACTGTCATCGTCCTTTTCTAATTTGTGACTGAAAACAAATGGTAGTAGATTGCTTTATAAGCCATTTTGTTTGTTACGGTAATGTTGTATTTGTCACCATCAGAATGTAAGTTCTGTACAATTAAGGAGACAACACCAGATGATGTGCTTGCATTGTAGCCAGTCTACAGATTCTCACCAGTCTCAACTCACCAGTTTCCATTGTAATATCTTGATCCATTCATCTGCCTCCACACCAGTCTTGGCACACAGATAAAATATCCTTTCTGGGAACACTAGACTAAGAAGACACAGTATTAGTACTGATTGGCAACTAACCCATTTCAGCAACCCAAAACTGGGAATATAAATATCAGATAAGTCGCTGGTGTAGTAAGATGGCTTGAGGCAATCAAGTAATTGTGTTAGGCATAAATTAACTGTAGCAATGTCATCCAGGCAATTCCAAACTTTTTAACAGTTCTTGGTTTACATTGCACTTGGCATTAAATTAGAAAACAAGCATGCAAGTGGACTGGGTAAACATACTCTTACTTATGTTATGTTAAATAACCTATATGTTATATGCTTTAATTATTGCACCATGGCTTGAATAACTAATTATTGTTATAACAAAAAGCATCTCGGAAGAGTAGGGCGTTTGTTTATTTGATCTGTTAGTGACACTTCTCATTTTTTTCTGCTACTGTCAATATTTCATCTTTCTCCCAGAGGAAGTGAAAACAACTGACCTGTGTAGAAAGCTGGTTCATATAAATACAGTCTGAAACTTAATTATAATTATTGGATGTACCGTACACAGAATCTGTTGACAATGGTCAGACTATTGTTCCATGTCACTTTGGTTAAAAATGGTTTATTTACATTTAATAAGCCTTTATTACTTAATTATACTATATATTAAGTCTCTATTAAAGACCTTAAACTGAATGTTTACTATGATATCAAAAGGTTGCTTTCTGATATTATTTGGGACCCAAGTGACACTTTGTACACCCTCTGCCACCCCCCCCCCCCCCATCCACAGTGCTTATAGCTCTATTACACATAATGTTTAGAAACAAAACCAGTAAATAGAAAACTTGTAGACAACCGAGTGTGGAGGCGAGAAAATGTGTCCTATTTTGCGGCCTGTCATCAGGTATTGGCGACAAAAGAAAGTCGGCGGAGTGGAAAACTGTCATTATTTGCGCCCTTTCTTGTTTTTAACCTGTATCACTTTGAGATTTAGCTAAATGTAAAGTGCATTAGAAATACAATTATTACTATCATTATAGGGCCATAAATGCTGTGGGTTCAGTGAACCGGACCATGGCAGATATTAAGAAGAAATGGTCCGATGTAAAACTTTAAATTAAGAAACGAGTGGTGGCGCATCATAACAGCATAGCAGCTATGGGGTTAGCATGACATGCATTTCCTGAGTCATGTTGTCGTTTGTTTGACACCCTCAAGTTTAACAGAAGTTATTAAATGGTGGCGGATTAAACAGAAGGCTACATAGCTTTTTGGGTTTTGGCATTTTGATTTTATCATCCGCATTAATGATCAAACTTTAATTTTTATGTTTTTTGAATAGTGAACGTCATAAACGTAGTAGTGGAAACTTTATTCTGGAATATTTGGTGAGTTTCGGCCCTTTTCAGTTCGAATTTGCCACGTTAAAGAGCCAGACAAGACTTTACGGACCGTCCGCACATTCTCACGTCTGCTCAAAGGTTTCCGTGATGGCCCGCACATTCTCACGTCAAGTAAATCTTTATACATCACAAAGTATGCGTGAAAACCAGCGTACGCAACCTTTTTGTGCGTACCCAACGTTTATACATGCGGCCCCAGGTCTTCAATGCTGAATAAAACCGACCCCAATGTAGGCTACTCACCTTTGGAAATGTATTGCCAATGATCTACACCAATATGGAACTATGGAAACATTCAGTCATTCTAGTTATTTAAATCTCACCAGTTAACACAGAACATACTAAGCTCTTCCCACTCACCAAAAGCAGTTCACTCTGTCCTGCGTGTAGTCAAACTGGACCGCAGAGCAGACTGTCAGGTCCAGGATGCGAATGGGCTCGTCCAACTACAGGAAGACACCCACATCAGAGAGACAGCTGTTTATTTGTTGTAAACATTTTAAATACAATAATGTAGCAACCCCAGTGTGTCTTGGGTTAGGGTTACAGTACAGCATTTACGTTATAGTGTTATTGATCCATGGTCACACACCATCTAATGTTTAGTAGCTATATTGATATCACCGAATATCACTACATGGACTATGGCAATGATAACTATGTGCAATTCAGGGACTAAAATCATAGACACGAACAGCAGTACTGGAGGGTGTTGCTGAGAATCTGGCAAGACTCACCATTTTGTCTTTGAAGTATTTAAGTTCATATCTGTTTAATGTAAACCATCTCTGTTTCCAATTCTGTAGAAAATGAACACACAATATACATTTTCTACCTGTGTGCTCAATAATTCCACCCTGTCAAATTTTCGTTCACATGGAATAAGGATTAACTAAAATACCTTCTCACTCACTCACCTTTATGATGGCTCCTTGCTTCACCAAATAGCCTTCCTTGGTGCCAAGCTGTGGAATGTTCCACTGCATTACTATAAGGGTCACTCACCCGTGGGGTCGGCTGATGCGAGGATTTAGTTTATAAAAAGCGTTTTACAAACTAAAAACAAAACAAAAAGATTTTGCAGTTTGGAAAGAGCCGAGCAGTCATACCGATGGAGCGTTTGCCACCAGGTCTTTTTCTGTCCTCCCTGTCTGCATGGCAGTATGAACCCGCACAGACTCATAGATGGACGGCTCTTCCACTTGCAAAGGATATGGGACTTTAAGGACAATGAGTGTACCTGGGTCAAAAAGAGGTAAGACAGAAGTTTTGTGGTATTTTATAATGACGGTAAGTACAAGACTATCCCAAAGGCCGAGAATGTCTTTTGAAGAAAAACGTATTATAAAATGTCACACATTTCAACGTGAGAAAGTGATTCCAAATACACCTGTGTCACTGCCCAGCAGTGGTTGGTTGGCAAAATGTTGGACAAAATCTTGGAGAGATGGAAATTCATTGAATCCAAAGGTGTAACCATTGCTTGTTCGTGTCACATGGAAATGTTTAACTGAGTCTTTAGCCCTGTAAAAGAGGTCAAAACAGAATCAAAGGCTATGTAAAACTGCATATTAGATGGAGGTGGGGGATTAAGTAGGGGGCTCAAGTTTGAAGGATGGGAGCATCAACCTGACAGATAGAGCGAAGCAGCCAGGACCATCATTGCTGTTCCTCAGGAGGTAGCTGCCATCCGTGCCATTGGACAACAGAAGAGCTTCGGCCGTGTGACGGGACAGGCCCAAGTGGTACCACCTAGGAGGTGTAAAACATGTCACTAGCAGCAGCATGCTAGGTTGTTCAGACCAGGG
The DNA here is from genome assembly GCF_021917145.1 of Hypomesus transpacificus. Taxonomy (NCBI): domain Eukaryota; kingdom Metazoa; phylum Chordata; class Actinopteri; order Osmeriformes; family Osmeridae; genus Hypomesus; species Hypomesus transpacificus. The sequence goes on from NC_061062.1 coordinate 117,397, forward strand.
CATCCCGTTCAGATCCTTTTTTAGTGCAAGTCTTATGCACAGATATTTAGTATGTACACATTCACCACAATACCAACACACTCCAATTTGTTGTGAAAGTTATTCCTTATAACCCAAAACATATCTGAAATAAAGTTGTAAATTAATTTGCCATCTGTAAAAAATATACATTGGAATGATTGGATTCAGATTCCATTCCTGCGATTGTGTTGACCCTGTTGTACTGATGTAGTAAAGCAATTTCGGAATGAGTGATTGATTGGATTAAAATAAAATAAGTAGCCTTATTTCCAATATCAATCTAAAACTATCAAATACTACAATAGTATGGTTGGTTTCCTGGACACAGATTCAATGTGGTTGAGGCATGTTTGTCAGTACTACTGTGTTTTAGGGTTAGCAGAGGAAAACAAGCTGCAGATGCAAGAGGCATTGATAGGGATGTGAAAGTTGTGCTATTTGCATTGCTGAGTGCTGCTAAACGAAATAAGCAGTTTTTGATAAGTACCCTGCGGAGTATAATGTAGGTTTATATGTTATCTATCTAGGTTTGTCTACCTACATATAAATAAGTAATGTGAAAGGGTGTCATGTAATTGACTTTCTGGTTCTGACTTGCACTAATTTACAGGGTTCATGCCACATAAAGTTTCAGGAAATAAGTGCGACGTTAAAAGTAATAACAGATTTTTAGGTATTTTGGTGTTGCAACGTAACTATTAACTGTCAATTTTAAAACCACCAACCTCTTTTCTCAAGTTGTTTTATAAAAGTTTGAAAATGTATTTCTCAAGTAGTACCAGTGTCAACATGGGGCATGACAAAATAAAACACATTAGCTGATGCTCATCAAGATGTTATGGTTGCATTATATTTAGGGGATTTAGATGACTACATAGTCTTCTTTATTTTGATTCACCACGTCAGGTGTGATTACTTTGCTATCTGACTGGGAAATACAGACTATTCTTTGACTCGGACCACCGAAACGCTGTGGTCTGATCTTTGATCTTCTACTGCACAATTGAATGTAAAAAAGTATCAACTATAGGCTATAGTTTAACCTCAACCTGTAGGGCATGATAGTATGGCACGTGTCCAAATATGAAGCCGAGAGCATAGCCTTTATATCACTTTCTCCCTTTCCACGGTCGCACCAATATTACAATTATACTGTACCTTGTACTCCAATAAATTATTTATATCTGTTTCTAATATTACACACGGCTCTTCATTTCCTCTTACCCCAATGTCTCCAGTTCATCGTCCATATCCACAACACTAAGCCTAATTCTAGAAGCTAGAGGTGGATCAATACCGGCGAAATGCACCTGTAGTTTTAGAACTACCGTAAGGCGCTGACACAGCCGGCAGTGGATTAAAATAGGTTTCAGCAGCGAGAGGACACGCCCGCACACACGCACAATGAAGGAAATAGGTTACTGTAAATATGTAATACATAATCCTTTCAATGCGTTGCGACAGTTCGTGCCGTATCGTTCCTCACTCTGAATTCAGTATCCTCCTACATCATTTTTCTTACTTCTCACTAGGCTACTTTACATGTTTACATTGTTATAGTAACCCCATACAAATTGACTTGTGCCAAGTCAATTTTCTGTATTCGTATCGTGCATGCTAGCCTAATAGCAATTTTCAATTGACATATGGAGTTAATAGTTCTAGACTGGAATGATCGTTAAACTGGTATTCATGTAGCATAGGCCTACTTCTCTGGGTTAAAGATTATATCAGGGTGATGATACTTGCAGCTTTAGTAATGGATTTAGAAACTGTTTAATGTCATCACACCACTGTCAACTTGACAATACTGTTCTTGTACAGATGTTTTTTTTTCTTTCAGCATAATGCCAGAGCACATACAATGCATAATAGTACAGTTCAGCACATTTAGATGCAATGTTGTGGAAAAAAATCTATATGAAAGCTATACTCATGACAACTTGTACAGCAAGTAGATACATTGTACACATTTCAAGGAATGTAAACACTTTGCAAACAATGCAACATGTTCAGAACAGTGCAAATTAGAGGTTTAGAAGACCCCCTTCCTCAGTCTGTTAGAATAGCTTTCATAAATGGCCTATGGAGTTAACCCAGCTCTTTATGGAGTTGAATTTGTTCATGTCATACAAGTGTCAGTGTTTTCCCCAATTACATCACAATTTGGACACCCGATATCATTTGAATACAGTAAAAACAAAAGAAAAATTTCATAAAAATGTATTGCTTTAAGTGATCCTTTGTAACTTCAGTATAATTAACAGCATCTGTGATTTATGGTTTAACAGGCACCAGTAACTGTGTTTAAGCCCAGCAGTGGAGAATTCCATGAACAGCCAACTGAAGGAAGTGACTGGGAGAAGGTGGAGTGCTATTATGTTGTTTCCATGGCCAGCCACAGATTATTTCAAACGAGTTAAATTCAACACAAATTATTACACAGCAACCAATCTGGAGAGAAAAAGAAACTCAGTACTGAATAGCCTCTACATGTTCTCCCACACTCACAAGCTTCTCATCCTAGCTGGCATCCCAGCTAGTTATTTGTAGCAAGGCCTTGTACCCAAGCCTTTGGTAACTGGTACCCAAAACTGATTAGAAAATATCCGATAAAGTGCAGCAAAAGGGACCTTCTTAGGGTTTGATACATGGACACATTGAAACACAGTATATAATCAATGTGCTTTCACAGTGATAACAAACAGACAATCTTAGAGAAAGGACAATTTTAATGTCTGAAATGTAGAGGCTTTGCACTCCTTGCCAAAGGCAAAGACATCAAGAGACAACTGGGCCAGTATTTGTGTTGCACTCTTGAAGATCCTGGGTAATGAGTTCCGCATCAGGGTTCTGAAGGACCATGTCGTCCACATGAAGGCTTCTGGCCTTGGCCTGGGTGTGGTTCCAGCGCTGCATCCTTTTCCAGTATTCTTCTGGGTTCAGTTTGTCCCACTGAGCAGCAGCCAGTGCACTGGAGGGAGATATTGTGTTGTGCAAGGCATGGAGCAACATTCTAAAGCAGAGAGGGAGAACAAACCAGTAAGAAACATGGAGATATTTGATTGCTCACTCATTTTGGGAAGTTCAAAAGAAATACAGCCACCTGCTAACCAGCACCCCATTAACACCAGAGTGTAAAGTCATTCGACCGCAGTGGGGGAAAGACAAAAAATAATTCTGCATTCAATCAAATTACAGGATCCTCCTTTAATGACTTTTCCCCAATTTGGCAGTTTTATAACCCAGTATCCTTACATTTTCAAAATCCCATAAGGATGAGCTAGTTTAAAGCAATGTTGCACCTATTTCTGTGAAATTTCTGCCAACCTCACATTAGTCAATTTGTTTCCTGCCTTCCAAGTTTGTGATTCTCTTTTCTCTCAGCAGATGTCACAAGAGGCTCCCTCCCTCACACAAGTTTTCTGTCATTCAGATGTGTATAGGATTCAGGCTATATTTGTATGGAGCTAGAAAGCTGACAAAAGTATCTGAATATGAATGTGAAAAATCTTAAATATTTGTGTGTCGAATTTCATAAAACTGAAATATTTTACTGTTGAATATATACTATCTGAATTATTTGTATGCCGAATTTAACACAACTGAATTATTTTGATCCAGAAATACACATTTCTAAAATTCAGATGGCGTGAATTCAGATTCTTAAAATTCAGATTTTGCCTGAACTAGGCCAAAGGTGAAACAGCTTGCTTTCACAGGGAAAAGTAGACGATTTCAGAACGACCGAATCTAGACATTCTGTGACCGAATTTTACCTCAGAACAAAAGTTAAGAGTTGCTCGTTGGAGGAAGAGTATAGAGCAAGTGCTTATGAAACTTGTAAAAACTGTTGTCTTCTCCTCTGCCAAAATTAGCAGTTACTGTTACCAAGTGAGTCGAGACAGAGTCGGAGGGCAGCGGAGACCGATGGAAGACGCGGAACAACTGGCAAAGCTTTAGCCTATATTTTTATGTTCCGTTGTTCTCTTTTCTGTGTTGGAGTTCTTTTAAGAGCTTGATGGCATCAACATCCAGCCTGATATAAAATCATGAACTTCAATTGTGTCTCTTAATTATAATACCCACACAGAAAATCCAGGTTGAATCAAGTCACGCTAGCTAGCTAATGTATTGCCAATTTTGGATGGTCAAGCATATTTTTCATTGTCTCCTTATTACTATCAAAGGCAATGTTCAGCCTATAGGCTATGTTCATTTGCTAAGTGACATTTCAGATCGGTTATGGATAGTGAAATATTTGCTGTCTGAGAGATCGGACATAGTATTTGACAGCATAGATATAAGGAGTTATCTATGGTTAACAGGATATCTGTAGTGCGGCCAGGTGTGATTTGATTCATCGTCCACACATCGTCTGGAAGTCAGTTTCGATCAAATGCCAACGATCTCCATACTAGATCTTGCCGATGTATCTTTTACACATCGGGACGTATGTGTGCTATCCCAGATAGGTATGTGTGATCTGGGTCTTCCTCCAACTAGCAACTCAGTTAGTTCTGAGGTAAAGTTCGGTCGTTCTGAAATCGTCTACTTTTTCCTGTGAAAGCAAGCTGTTTCACCTTTGGCCTATTTCAGACAAAATCTGAATTTCCACAATCTGAATTTCCGCAATCTGAATTTCAAGAATCTGAATTTCAAAAATCAGAATTTCAAGAATCTGAATTTTAGAAATTTGTATTTCTGGATCAAAATAGTTCCGTTTTATTAAATTCGGCATATAAATGATTCAGATTTTATACAGGCCTATTTAACAGCAAAATGAACACAGTTTTCAAAACAGTTTTATGAAATTCGACACAGAAATATTTCAGATCTTTCATATTCAAATTCAGATACTTTTGTCAGCTTTCTAGCTCCATATATTTGAAGCAAAGCTTATGTATAGCATGTATAAATACTATTTAACAATTATTTTATTGAATAAACTATGACGGACATTTTTGTTTCATATGGGCTACATTTTTTATTTTATTTTTATTTCACCTTTATTTAGCCAGGTAGGCTAGTTGAGAACAAGTTCTCATTTACAACTGCGACCTGGCCAAGATACAGCATAGCAAATTTTGTGTGAGTATGGTATGTTCAATTGTCAAATAATGGCATGACATTATTTTTGCATGGCAACAATAGGATAATTTACAATGGTATAAAGCAAATATTTTTTGTAAAGCAGATAAACATAATCATTTGGGGGCAAGTGACAGGTGAAAAGCTGACAGGTAATAAAAGGAGATGTCGAAATGGGCGGGGATGAATGGGCACTGTTTTCACAACAGTGTTTCTGAGAGCTATAAGTTAGCCCACAGTGTAGTTAAGCGTTTCAAATTAAAACTGGCAGATGACAAACTAAAAGCACTTTGGTGAGAGGTATTACAGGGGGCAAAAGCATGAACTATTGGTCATGGATTTGGGACAATCTATTTTTAAAGATTGGAGAAGACATTTGTTTTTGTATCAGAGATATTGTAAATAATTTTGAAAAACATTCTTGCTTTTTACATGCCTGGTGGGAACATAGGCCTAACTGTTTACAGTGTAAAATAAATTGAAATATGTGGTAAAAATTCTGGGTAGCCTCTGATGTGCATCAGACAGGTGCTCTAGAATGCAGCCATGCCTAGTTTGTCCTGCTGAGTGTTTGTATTACCCTCACCAGGTAGTAACCCAGCCTAACCCTGGTATAAGTGTGTGAGATAAGTGAGTGTCATACCTTGGTAGCAGTGCAAGGACTGTGGTGAGGGTACACACAGCATAAAAAAGGGGTTGGGACATTTGCAGCGTTTCGACTCCCAGGGGGTTGGTCGGTGGACTGCACGTCACACACAGGCAGCTAAAGACCAAGGTGAAGCCGAAATAGAAGAGACCACTGCCCAATAGCACCAACCCATGTAACCATGTCTGGGGAAAGAGCAAATATAAAAACAGTTCTAAAACAAAACAAACAGTAAATGCACACAAAATACCAGGTTAGCAGACACAGAATGGTAAGACATTGTGCAGTAAATAAATCTTGAAAAATATGAGTAGGAAATGCTTGTTTGTCTCACAGCCACATCCAAACAACAAACCTCACAAACATCCTATAGCAGGCATTGGCCCACTACGCATCTCCCAGGTGCCAAATTGTTTTGTCAAATTCACTCATTAGCAAAGAATTGTATTTGTCTTGTAACATAATGTAATTTGAGTAAGTTTGTGTATTACCAGTGTGTGGCTCTCGAGTACTTGATGCAGCAAGATGATGAGGAGGGCAGAGGCATTGATGGGTGATCCAAAGGAAAGGATGTCTACATCTGACCCTGCATATGCCTGCCCAGAAACAACACATCATTATCAGGCTAGAGGTTTAGTTTTTTGTATGTATTTTCTATATTTAAAAGAGATACAAAAATCATGGCTTAAAGACCCATAGCCAGGTACCGTCTTAGAGCATGATATATTTTTGCTTATTTGGCAAAGTGATAAAAGTCCTAAACATAAGTCAGATACCTTACTAATCGAAACGTTCCCTTCAATGTCAATCTACTTACAAAGTAAGGCACAAAGAAGCAAACAAGGCTTTGGTAGAAAGCATCCAGGATTGTGAGCCAGAAGGTAGAAGACTGGTAGGCCTAGAGAGAAACAACATTCATACAGAAACATATTCAATGGACAAATGTTTTATGTTACATTCTATGTTGATGTTATTTTCGCCTTAATACACACCATGGAATTATTTCCGAACTTGTAAAGTTGTGGTAACTTGATGAGGGTGCTGGCAGTCACATCCCTGTCCAGGATGCCGTACAGCAGTGGAGGGGCTGAGGTGAAGAGGAGGTTGAAGAAGATGAGGACCCAGGAGTTGGTCATGACACTTCCAGAAAAGCCACAGAAGAATTGGTAGTAGAACAGCAAGTTGACGTACATCTAGACAAGGGTGGAGGGAAAAATAGGAGAGAAAGAGTCATACATAAGGCAGATCTTCATGATGGCCCTAAATCCTGGACAGACTGAAGGGGAAAACTTACCACATTCTTATAGAAAAAGTAAAGGACCATGTTGGCCAGGCGTGTGTAGCACCAGTGGCCATGAACCAGCATCAGTTTACGAAGATGCTTGAACCTGGAGATTGCAAAGTCACTGGACATAACAGCCTGGACAGCAAGAAGGGGAAGCGTTTCAGTAAGAGAGAGTGAGAAAATAATAAATGATGTTGGTAAATTCATGTCGGGTTACAAGAAAAATATTAACAGAGCAGGGTGTGTTCAAAAAGCTGTATTACAAAGTTAGGTGCATCTAGGAAACATAGCCTAGCTCTTGACAAGTTTTTTAATTCACATTACTTAGAATAACTTCAGGATGGGTTGATGGGAGTTTCCAGAAGTAAATAATAGCACATACTTAATTTTAACTATTTTTTTTTTTGAACTTTTGAAACTTTTAAACAATTCACTGACTAACTGATTGATTAATAATCAGCCCACCATCACAAGGAGGACTGTACCAGCATATTATCTCTATCTCTGTACCTGCATGCCCTCCTGGCCAGATATTCCAACACCCACATCTGCCACCTGGATCATGCTGACGTCATTGGCTCCATCACCTGGTTAAGAAAAGGATCCACTTGAATCTATTTAAACACCCAGTCTAGTTGTAACATGAGCTTCCAGCTCTGAAGACACAAGGAAGCAGACTTTACATAGTGCACCAGATAAAAGCAAAGATACAGCAACTAAAATACCTGTAGATAAATCAGGGCAGACAATCCAGTTTCTCAAAAACAAGAAATCAAAATGATAAATCAAGGCAAAAACCAAAGTGTTAAGTATAACAAGCAATTGTTATACTGTACATCCTGTAATATTTACTTATGGCTAGGCCCTGTACCCCCTGTAATATTTACCTATGGCTAGGGTCATGACACCCAGCTGGTCCCTCACGAGTTGTACCACCTGACTCTTCTGCAAGGGGGTGGAGCGGCAACAGATGACAGCCTTGCAATGCCTACTGAGTTCCAGGAATTCCTCTTTTAGCTTGCCCTGCAGAACCAAATCTAGAGTGTACCCATTGATGACCAATGTGAAGCCAGTCGCCTCTGATGTTAGCTGATTGTGTTCAACCTCCGCAAGCAATTCTTGGAACAAAGCCTCACATGCCTCCTGGAAAATATTTAGCGATAGATTAAATTAATTAGTTAACAGTCAAATATCTATCTTCATTACTATGGCTTCAATACCATTACAGGGGGAGAGATGATAATGCACTTCCCTTTTAGTTTTAGCAACAAATCTTTATTGCCATATGCAGTAGAGTAACTATTTAAATGGGATGAATTTTGTCTCAATCACACTTTCCAAACTTACTTTACTACCACAGTTAGCTGTCAGCAGTTGGTCGCTGGGCCTCAACAGTTTGCAGGCGCAAGCAATATTTATAGCAGTCTCTTGTTTGTCCCCTGTGAGGACCCATATTCTGACCCCTGCCTTCTGAAGTGCCTCAATGGTCTCTGGGACCTCCTCCTGGAGTCTGTCCACAATTCCAGTTGCCCCTGGATACAGAAAGAACAAGCACACTCAACCATCTGCATGTCCATCTGTATATCTTCTCCAAAGACCAATATTGGATAACAGTAGAACTATTTCAACATGATGTCAGTACAATAATCAATATACTGATCCAATGTAATTAGAAACAAGTAGTATCTACCCAAAAGTGTGAGTTTGCATTCCAGTCTCTGGGCAGATTCCAGTAGTAGTTCCTCTCGGTTTTCTATGCTAGTCTCCGCAAAACGCTGATGCTTTAACCAATTATCATACTCCTCTTCCTCCAGAACCTGATGAAGAAATGCTCTGGTTATCTTTTCAGTGCATTTGGTACACGTTCAATGAATTATTGTTATGTTAACGTTCTTATTAGGAAAAAAACAGAATAAAATCTCTGTTTCCGACAAAGCACATTTTATGCTAAATGAGCCTTTGAGAAGTGTTACCAGAAACAGCTAGCTATTTTAAGCATCAAATTGTTGTCACCCTTTTTGCAATGCAGAGTGTGCGGAGTCCTTCTCTTGCATAGCTGTCCAGGTGCTTCTGAGTTTGATCTCTGATGTGGCCCTGCCTGCTGTCTGCCTGCTCTGCATCTGCAGGAGAGATGGAAGAGGGTGACATGGAGGTGGCACTGGGATAGAGGATCAAATATCCTATTAGGTCCGGGATATAAGAATGCTGTTAGACTATCCCTGCTATGGGAGTATAAAGTTGTAAAGTCATGGCAACACCAATTTGTATTATATGTATAATAAATAATACAAAAAGTGAAATAAGTTACGCAGTAACACACAATAAGAAGAATTAGTAAAGAAGTACGTAGGCTACTTTATATTTTATAAAACAATTTAATATGATAAAAGATAACAAAAGCAAATGTAAACATTATGCTATGCATTGATACAGTTAAAAATTATACTTTTTTGATTAATAGGTCCATCAAGATGTTGAATGAACCTGGATTTACATACTTACATGCTATAAATTGTTAACTATACCTTAATTATGGTTAAGTTAAGTTTACATTTTAGTCATTTAGCAAACACTTATCCAGAGCGACTTACAGCAAGTACAGTGACATTCCCCCGAGGCAAGTAGTGCCTTGCCCAAGGACACAACGTCATTTCGCACGGCCAAGAATCAAACCAGCAACCTTCTGATTACTAGACCAATTCCCTAACCGCTCAGCCACCTGACTTAAATATTTTAATAGTTACAAACCAGTTGTAAAGCAAGAGCAAAGGTTAACCGAGAAATGTTTTAAATATGTATCAATATATATATTTTTTTATTTTTAAGAAAACTTTATTTTTATACAAATACTCCATATTGTTTAGTTATTATAGTGTTACCGTTGTTGGATAGGAGTGTATATGAATGTACACAATTTCTTTGACAAAAAGTCAAAAAGTCATTTAAAGCTCAGTAATCTGTTCTGTCAGCTAGTAGTCGAACTAATCCTAACCCTAACCACACTCACACCAGGATGGAATTGATCTAATTTATCATTCTTATATTTCTTATTTGTTGGCAATTGTTTTTTTCCAATGTTATTTAGGAAGCCATCAGCTCAAGTTATTACAATAAACCAAGCTATTTAACAGCAACAGAAAATTTGAGTACTGTCTAAAGTAACTAATCTGAACAGTGACGACCAGACACAATCCACTACATTACATTCACCTGTAGTCAACTCAGCCAGGTCCATGATGACAGAGTCAGCTCCTTTAGTATAGACCACTACCTGGCCTGTGAGTGGGTGCTGGACCACCACTGACATCCTCTTGCGTGTGGAATCGAAGGGCAGGATGTGGAGCAGATGCACATCTAAACTGCCCACCCCCGGTAAATCCACCAGGAGGCGCTCTAGAGAGCGTCCCTGCAGGGTACAGCGGTAGGCTCTGGCAGCGTGCACCAGCGCAGCCTCATCCGGACTCTCGGCCTCGTACACTACAGTGTTGTCTTCAACGCCATGCTCTTTGGGTTGATTATGACCTCCGGTGCAGCCTTCCAGACTGTCCCTTCCCTCTCCCCGGTTTACCAACAAGTTATTGTACACCATTGATAATTCCTGTTCACCTTCCTTGTTCTCTGTGTTCCCATCACCTTCCTCGTCCTCCTCCTCTCCAGAGGTTCTATCCACCCCTGGCTTGTGTCCTAGTAGGTCTGGCTCCTGATCTGGGTTGCTGTCTTCTCTGGGAGTGGACCCAGCCTTGCCCCTGGCAAACAGCCTGCTGGCCAGGCCGCGGGGGCTACCTGAGGCCTGGGGAGATGAGGCAGTAGAAAAGCGGGAACGACCAAAGCGCTGAAACATGAGCTTGATGTCCTCCAGAGATGTGAGTGGGGTGTGGGATATTTCAGGTACCCGCACCTGTGAATAGAATCCCATTAGAAATGGCATAAATTCCTTGTTCTACTGTGAGAAAACAGTCCAGGTAGTACCCAAGGTGCAGGGGGGGGGGGATTAGAAGACTGTTATATTATATACTGTATGTGGATCATTACAGACTGGACCACAATTGAGTTCCAGGGGAATATCAATGGTAAGGGTTGGGTTTAAGTAGCTCTTTAACACCTTTAACACAAACATTAGAGACTTGTTGCTCTTGTTGGTAGCTGATTTAAACTGTTGTATTCAATTTTTATAACTTAATCTTATATTTTAATTTTACTGTTGCTTGTTTTTTCTACAGGTACACTTGCACTTACAGATTCATGTTGTTTAAATTGTAACTTGCTAACTACATGCTCTTATGGTTTTGCCCTTTGGCACTTATTTTTTGGATGTTCACAATGTGTGCTTGTTTTGGCTACCCGCAATGCTTTGGGGCTATCTTGTTGTTATTATCAGTGACCTATGCACTTTGTAAACCTCTCTCTTGGAAGTCGCTTTGGATAAAAGCGTCTGCTAAATGAATAAATGTAATGTAAATGTAACATGTATTTTCTTGCATAGCTTTACTCACCATATGGCGTGGTTGAGTGGGAGAAGACACCACAACAGTGTTGCAGATAGCCAGAGCCAGGAAGAAATCCACGATGTAGGTGAGCTCTTGGCTGGGGGATGAGCAGTCTCTCAGGGGGGACACGGACAGGCAGTTAAGCTTCTGAACGAGCAGAGGGTCTGGGATCACATCTTTTGCCTGAGTCACAAAGAGTCAGAATAAAGTGTCCACTCAATATTGTGTCTTACTATTTCAAAACCTACCGCTAAAGGTTCCTCCACACAGAAAAAGAAATAACATGATGTATGTGAGAGAGACTGACCATACGACTACTGAAGGCACTGTGGCAGGGCATGGTGGGGCTGGGGGGCTGGTCCGTACCCTCCTCTTCAGCGTGGCCTGTGATCTTGCAGCTGAGAGAGCGCCGGCTCAGAGACTTTGCACTGCTGCAGGACTTCAGAGTGAGCAAGTGGCCCACCTCACCCTCTTCTGGCTCATACAACTCCAATCTCTTTGCTGGCAGAGATGGGGGAGCAGAGATGATGGGGAAGAATAGAGATATGGGGGGGCAGAGATGGATGTGGGGTGAGCAATGATGGAGGTAGGGGGAGGGGGGCAGAGAAACAAAGAGAAAAACAGACAACAACAAAATCAACAGCTCAGCTCAACATAGAGCAAAGCCCTCAGCCTTGAAATCAATTTTCAAATCAAATATTGTACAATGCCAGTAAGGTAAGAAAGTTCAATAAGAAAACAGTCCTCTTGTATCTCACCATTTTCTTCATGGGGGTACTCTACTCCAAAGATGGTGCAACGGCGGAACACCATCTTGTTCTCAGTCAGCGTTCCAGTCTTATCAGAGAACACATACTGGACCTGTCCCAGGTCCTCTGTGATGTTCAGGGCTCGGCACTGGATTCTTGAGTCCAGATGGTCATTGTAGAAATCCATGTCATTCTGGATGAAGAAAACCTGGCCCAGTTTGACAATCTCAATGGACACATACAATGAGATGGGGATCAGCACCTGTCATTGAGGGAAAGGGACATGTATGTATTCATTAAGCAGACACTTTTATCCAGTGATGTACAGTGGGGGTTTTGAACCTGCAAGCTCTTGATGTGCAGTCTAATGCTCCACTGAGCTATACCCTAAAACTCTCCCCCTTCTAACTTGGTTCCAATGAACGATGTGTTGTATTTTGCAGAAGACATGAAATTTGGCAAGTCTCTAAAATGCAGCAATGCTTGTTGTGAACCATCCAAGGAATATTGACAAATTATTGTCATATTTAAATTAGGGCTGTCGAAGTTAACGTCTTAACGCAATCTCAGTTTAACGCGATTTTAAAAAATAGTGTCGTTAATGCAGGTTTCTTTTTGACCCTGGGAATCACCTGTCCTCATATAACTTTGACTTAATGATAATGAATGATGGAGAGAGGGATTTTAAATGGGAAGTTTCATTTTAAAAAGTTGCCAGACGGCTCAGTTGACAAAACCAAGGTTGTTTGTATTGATTGTCAGGCTGAGTTAAGTTAACACCGGAGTACTTCCAGCCTTAAATATCATATGCAAAGCAAAAAACACAGCTAGCAGCAACAGCGGTAGCAGCAGAAGCAGCGTTCGGTAGTATAGGCCTACGGCAGACAAAACTCAGCAATGTTAGACAAAAATCAATGCACGCATCAACCTCCGGGTCTCACATGGTACTGATGTGGCAGATGTTGCCAAGTACTTGCGAGCAAGGCAGGCTAACTTGTTGTGTGCCCCAGCATGTTTGGACCACCACTAAGGGACAATCCTCCATGCTGTTGACAGGCTTGGCTCTATAGCCCTCTATAGATTTTTCAATACAGTCCTCCTCCTCATCAGATTCAGAATCATAAGTAGCTAAGAGAGCTGCTTTTTCTGTGGAGGTTCAGACGTTGCTGTTTGCACTGGTTGCTGTGGGGGCATCTGTGGGGGGGGGGGGGGGGGGGGGTCAGATGGCTGAGTGGTTAGGGAATCGGGCTATTAATCAGAAGGTTCCTGGTTCGATTCCTGGCCATGCCAAATTATGTTGTGTCCTTGAGCAAGGCATTTCACCCTACTTGCCTTTGGGGAATGTCCCTGTACTTACTGTAAATCGCTCTGTATAAGAGTGTCTGCTAAATGACTAAATGTAAATGTAATGTAAATCTCCTCCTACAGAATGCCAGCAAGCAATGCCCACACCTTATTTAAAGTTTTTAAGCACACCCTTTTAATGTAATTTCACAAAAAACAAATTGTGGGGTAAAATTTGAACATATTAAATACATGTAATTGATTTATGATTAATCGTGATTAATCATATGAAATAATGCGATTAATCGCGATAAAATATTTTAATCGCTTGACAGCCCTAATTTAAATATAATTGGTACTACCTGTAGCACTATAATCAATGTCCAGAAGAGGTAAAAACCAGCCAAGGCTGGAGAGGTATGGTCAGGGATCAAGTACGGAGAATCCTTCAAGTTTTGGAGCCAAAGACCATGACCTGAAGGCACAAAACGTGTTCTTTTAACAATCTACTGAAGTCCAAACAATTAAATAAACAAAGAGCCTGAGTAGGCTGCCAAACAAAACATCATGACTGTGAGATGCCCCAATATGATACACCTGAACCACAGGGTAGGAGGTGTGCTCAACACATTCCACGGTTTAAGCAACAACACATTTACTGCTACGTGGTATTAGCAAGTGCACATTTCCTGTAAATTAATGTGTGTATGAATGCAGATGCATGGCCACACGTTACAGGATACAGTGGTTAAAAGTAAAGGGAAAAAACATTGTTGTGCAATTGACTTTGTACTTTAAGTTAGCTCTAACCCAGTAAAACAGACCACGTATGTTTGTTCCCACATATGGGATCTCCTTGCTTGGTGTGGAAAATCCCCGCACACGTCAGTAGACGACAGACAAAGTCATTTCCGTCTGTCAACACGTAAACAAGTCTTTTTTTTTGTATACAATCTCAATAAAGCAATATCTGGTTATTGGTGAATTAGTTGTTATTTGTAGATATGGCTGGTAATGTTCACAAGGGAAAGACTGGTAGCCCCTGTAAAACAACAGTGTGTTTGTCCACATGTGTGGTCAAGTGGCATGACCCAGCATGACGCCATTGTGCTGGATAGATAAAACTGCAATTAGTCACAAAATAATCAGATACATTTTGAGATACGTACCTACAGCCCCAGTTACGCACATAACAATGAGGAGCAGGACACACCACATCACATCCACATTAAGTCTCCGCTCCAGTTTACTACGCTTGTACCGCGGGCCGCTGTTATTCATCATGGCTTTAGTCTCGTGCCCTGTTTGGAAACATCATGTAAAACAATACCTAGTAAAGGACCTACTGAGTTTGCGAGCATTGGCAACGTAGCTGATGATTGCAAAAGATAGTGTGAACATGCTTTAACCCATCTCATTAAACTAAATTGCTTTAACCGCAGTTCAACAAAGAAACCGCCATAATGTCAAACAATTGCAGTTTACCAATTATGAAATAACTGTTACAGGCCTAGTTACACTAACAGCAACTCAAAAAGACATTTCATGTTATAAGAAGATAATGCAGACATAATGCACCCAAAAATATGTTAAAGACACATAAAAAATACATTTCCTTTTGCAGCAGTTCAGGTCAGATTTAATAGTTTAAATTCCCTGACTGACCAAACAAGTTTGTTCTGTAGTGAATTTAGTAATAACAAAGCAAACAGGAAGTAGGGGAGGTGTTCACCGGCATATGATCGTACAGATAAGCAACAGGTCATTGGTGTTACACATACCTCAGCAACTACCTGGAGTTGATGGTATCAACTTGGCATTAGAACCAGGACCGGGTCACACATACCAAAAAAAACAAAAGTAGCCCTAAACTACCTCCATGCAGCACTCAAACAGACCCTGCTTTTTGCCACAAACAATAGACAGACCAGGGGCTGTTCCATAAAATGCGCTAAAAAAAGTGGGGATTAAAGTTGAAAACATGACTTGACTGAATCTAACAAATCAGTAGGGGCTAACAAGGTCGAATTCTAGTTCTAGATCCATTCAAGTTCACAAAATCTGACTTATTCAAGACAGGTTCTTGTACAGTGGTCAAGATAATTGCTAGGCATGCTGTTCATAAGCAGCCCGAAAGGTCAAATATGGATCAAATCAATCAAAGTAATGGTAAAGAGAGAGCAGCAATGTTTCCAGCCACGTGAAAACATGTGAAAAAAAACTGAATCAAGACATAAGAGTTTAGATACAATATTACACAACCATTTACGTAGCTATTATCATTCTATTGGGGTAATTTAGATAGATTTGATGTTGCATAAGCCTAAACGTTTAATATCAAGCCATGGTATGATTGTGTAAAAAGGCACTTTCACATTTAATACACAACATATGAATGGTAAACCAATTTACACAACTGTAGACAACAAGTAAACCAGAGAGTATGATGGATAATTATATGACCTTACCTGCATAGACCACAATGCCAACCACAGTCTCTGTATTGCGAATGGTGCAGCTTCGCAGGAGAAGGTTGCTATTGTGCAAGCCCACCCGAGCCTTATTAGGGAGCTCCCTTTGGAACAACAAAGTCAGCTACTAAACATCAAACATCAAATGTAAGTACAAATATTTAGTAAAAAAGTTAATAACACCTTGCTTGGGGTTTTAGTAACAACAAACTGAGCTGTTTTTGTAAACATTGTTCTTGTTAGTACCAACGAGTACACAGCTCCAGAAGTGACATGGATGCAACATCATGTTAGTAAATAATAATATAAAGTTGTACATCAGCACAGAAATTAGGCATTGTAATTAGTAAGTAAGTGTATAGCTTTAGTTGCATGCTAACTAATGTTGTGGATTATTGATTAATGGGGCAGAGTAAAAGGCTTGCGTGGTACATAGGGGAAAAGGCCTAAAGTATTAAACTGTAGTAAGAACAGTACAGAAAGGAATGCTCTCTTCTGGAAACAACTCTAAAGGAGTTGTTATGAGGCTAAGAGTGAATAACATCGGTTTAGTGAAAGAGAAACATGGAAGCTTCCGAGGGTTAGCAGCTGAGAAGACTTAAGTTTGAAGGGGGAATGGAGGAGTAGCCTTAAAATCTGGGATCGATGAAGCCCCAGAAGGAGGGAATAGGAGGCGAGAGTGGCAGGTCAAGCTGACCTAACCAGGAAAGTGGTGAGAGAAGGATGTGGGTCTCCTTAAGGAGGACGTGGGTTGATCAGGAAGTATGGGATTAACTTGGGTCTCAGGACAAATGGGAATGGTTTTGAGTGGACATTAGAGATAGTGAGTGTGCATGCATGTTGGGGTCATCAAGGACAGGATGGCCTTAGCCAAAACATGGGAAAAACCTTCTAAAAGGTTGTGAAATCGCAGCGTGCAGGGCGGGGAATTTTCCTCAATTAGACGATATAGGGGGATGTCCAGTCTTATTGTACTGCTGCCGCATTGCTGAGTAAACACATCATCCCTTGATTTTGAAAGAATTTTTTTTTAAACAAATTCTACAACACTAACATACAGGCAGTAGTGCCACATGTAATTTCAACACTGTCACAGGAACAATATGTTACATAGGGTACAAGAGCCTCACATGTAACCTCGGAACCTGCCAAGGTTGTTGTTGGGAATTTCACACTCAATACGGCTGTTGAAACTCTCTGGAGCCAACTCGGATCCCTACAAACAAAAAGACAAAAAGTCAACAGTGCATTGCTACAACTGTACTTTTCAATTGCAATGCCTTCTCATCCCGACCCCTTCTCATCCCAAACCCTTAAGGTATTCCAGTTTACTGTGTCATTTACTTCATACACACTTTACTCTACATAGATGAATGACATGTCATTTGTTGGTCTCGATAAGGGTCCACATTGATACCACTGAAAACAACACTGAATGGAAATCCTGCTTATGTTGATATTAAAATGCTATCACACCTGTTGCAGGAGATCTCTGACCACCTGTCTTTGCTTAAGGTTTGTCTCCCCATCTAGGTTAGCAGTCTCGATGTAGCACACCCCATGGGGATCCGATGAGTATAGGAGCAGCATGTCAGCAGGGATGATCTCATTACAAGACAGATGGACAAAGTCACCCACACGAACATCCCGCCATCGTTGGTCTACATATGCCTGTTTCCTCCTGAAGCACAAAAAAAACGATATTGAGTAAATGTAACAAACAGTTCAGGCAAAGGCATTTAGCAATTCCAGCAAATGCAATAGGTATTACGGGTGGGGGAAAAAATAGATTCACATTTGAATCGCGATTAAGTCTTTTAGCAATTCACATCGATTCACAAATGTAAAAAATCATTTATAGAAAAATGTAAATAAAAAATATTTTTTTACCAAAAGATTCCCACCAATAATAGGTCTAGTTTAAGTCCATGCACATTTGAGGCTAGTGGTATCTGGCTATGAGAGGACAGCATGAATAACAATGTTCTTCTCTAGGGAGGTCCTTACAGACATAGGAGCTTGATAATCTGGAGAATTGCATACAATCTGTGTTTACATCAAGATTAAATAAAGATGTGAACTGTTTTGCTACATCTTTAATTCTTGAATGAAATAACCTGATAAACTCAATCCAGAAAACCCAATACTATTTAGAATTGACACCTTATGCATGCAAAAGTGTTTTAGTTCAAGTTCAAGTCTTTTATTTGTCAGATGCACAGAACAACACAAGGTTAGACTGGGCACTGAAATTCTTAAGACAATGCAAGCACCTGGCATAACATAACATATAAGAACAGGGAACAAATTTACATCTATGCTGAGCTTAGATAAGTGAACTTCCTAAATATACAGATAGCAATAAATAAACGACTATACTAACCCTTACACTAAAACTTCCTATATTACAGATAACAATAAATAGTACGCTATACTAACCCTAATGCACAAAAAAACCTGTTTCAACCCTATAACCTATTCTAACCTAAGTGGAGTACAGTGCAATAGTGCAAATTTACAGATCAGTGACTATGTCAATGACCAAACAGGAGCCTGGTAGCGAGGTACAGTGAGGTACAGTAGTGCAATGTTACTGAAGAGCAACCAGTAGCTGAAAGTGACAGTGTATAAGTGACTAGTGTGCAGTAAAATGTCCATATCAGTGTCCATTGAGAAGCCTGATGACCCTTGGGTAGAAACTGTTGTCCAGTCTGCGTTTGCGCGACCGGATGCTGCGGTAACACCTGCCAGAAGGCAACGGGGTAAAGACACGTGGGAACAGTCTCTTAGAATCCTGCTGGCTTTCCTTAGGCAACGTGTGTGGCAGGTGTCCTGTAGGGCTGGGAGCTTCCTGCCGATGATGAACTCAGCAGAACGGACCACACTTCGTAGGGCCTTGCGGTCCCGGTCTGTGCAGCTCCCATTCCACACTGTGATACAACCAGTCAGAATGCTCTCTATAGTGCATCTGTAAAGGTTAGTGAGGATGACTGAGTCCATACCAAACTTCTTCAGTCTCCTCAGGAAGAAGAGGGGCTTACGGGCCGCTTTGACCACCTTGTCCGTGTGAACAGACCAGGTGAGGTCATTGCTGATGTTCACCCCGAGGAACTTGAAGCAGCTGACCTTCTCCACTTCCGATCCATTAATGAATAGGGGTGCATGCTCCTCCTCCCGCTGCCTCCTATAGTCCACAATCATCTTCTTGGTCTTGCTGATGTTAAGAGAGAGGTTGTTGTCCTGACACCATGATGTCAGGGTGTCAACCTCCTCTCGGTAGGCTGACTCGTCACTGTCAGAGATGAGGCCCACGATGGTTGTGTCGTCAGCAAACTTAACGAGGAGGTTGGAGCTGTGCGTTGCCGCACAGTCGTGGGTGAACAAGGAGAACAGGAGAGGGCTGAGCACACAGCCCTGGGGGGTGCCTGTGTTGGTGATTAGTACAGATGAGGTGCGGTCACCGATTCTCATCACCTGTGGCCTCCCCGTCAGGAAGTGGAAGATCCACTTGCAGAGGGAGATGCTTAGTCCCGGGTCCACAAGCTTGGAGACCAGTCTCTTTATCCACATCTTGGCATAATTGTGCATTGTGACAGATGAGTGTTAATCTTTTCTGCATGATCATGTATGCATAGGTATTGTTTCTTTGATAGTGCATCAACCAACCCCTAATGTTTCTCATGTTAGGGAGGGAAGGAGTCAATTACATGAACGTTAACACACTTAAAAAAAATTCTGACAGTCAATAGACACTTGAAAGCTTTACACCACACAGAGTGAATACAACAGCTAGTTAATTATTCAACCTTTTCTGGCAATGACAGAGCCAAAAGGTACCGTAAAACACATGACTAAGAAGAATTGCATCAATAAATGTACATAGATAACCCAGGACAAATGACTTTCCATTATGAGTTTCTACAATTGCTTATTAATGAAAGAGTGAATAGTCTAAGGTTTTCTTTACAATGACAAGAGTTGCTGCGCCAACTTACTGTGCCAAGTCAACATGTACATTAGGGCTGCAACAACCAATCGATTAAAATCGATTATTAAAAGCGTTGGTAACGAATTTCATTATCGATTCTTTGTTTCGCGCGATTATTACGCCACTCAACAAGTCACGAAAATGTATGAGTATATATATAAAAAAAAAGTTTAGTTGAGCGTGGAGCAGAGCGGAGGTAGAGGAAAGGCCATCGGAGCAGGGACGGATCTAGAAAAATATTCATGGTGTGGCAAGAGGGTGGCAGGAGATTTTGAGGGGTGACACCCCCGTGGCAGAAGTATATATGCTGATTTAATTGCAGTCATATTATTAATCAATGTTTATTTGGAATGCCCCCAAATAAAGATATTTTAACTCAAAAACATTAGGCTATATTATTATGGCACATTATTAAAGCCATAAATCAAAGATAGAGGAAACACTGTAAATGTGTTTCAAAAGTGTTTTCATTGATTTATTGGCTATTGGTTAATCAATAATAAACTGTATCACCAAACCAAAGGTTGGACAACTTGGTCAGCTAGTAGTAGAAGAATGTGCAACAACTTAGGGTTAGTATGGTCGATTTTGACAAAGATATTGAAGAAACACTGAAAATTGTGTGTATTCAAATGTATAATAGGTTTTTCGGCATTCAGACTGTCTACTCTTTTACCCCGGTCCTTAAATATGACACGGAGCCTGAATGGAGATACGACTATGAATGTTTGTTGACTCTCGAATATAAAACAGATTTCACCTTGGTCTCGGCGCATTGAGAAGGGTGGTTGGAGTCGTCTAGTGTTGCATTCACTTACAGTGGGATAAGTGGCCCAAACGTAATTCGCAAGCGCAGAATTCCGACGAAAACCCGCAGAATTTCAAATCGAATGCATTGGTCTGAGGCTGAATTTAAATAGACATGTCAATTCATTACGTCTCTATTCCTTCGAAATATTTAACCTGTGAACAGAGCCCATTGCCACCAGTGTAGGTAGTAGGTCTAGCCTGGCTACCAGCCCAATTTAGCCCCGCCCACAAAGAAATTTGGTCGGGAAGTTGGGTCTGGAGGGGCTCGTATTGGGCATAGAAATATATACATGTATATATGTCTATGGTATTGGGGACCAACTATATACAGCCAGGAGCTGGTCGGACCAATGAATTTGCCAGGCCGGGCTTTACGATGATGGACAGATGATCAACAATAACGTAATCAATAACGTCACCGAAGTAGCTTGGGTTGAATTCGTTTTCAACAAACAACATATTACGTTGCTCTGATTGGATGTAGGTCTATCCAATTGAGCGAAGAGGCATTTGTTTTCCAGGTTCGGTTGAAACACGCCCCATAGTCACAGCCCATTGGAGAGTTATCAGACTCATATTCTGACTAGAATTATGAGTATGACAACATCAGGCTATAGTAGGTCTGTGATCGCAATCAAAGGAAGTCTGTCAACCCTGAAATTGATACAGAAACGTTAGACTGGCTACTGTAGCTAATATTAAAACGTTAGGTAAAAAATGCCCAGATTCAGCCCTGAAGAATTGACACGGAAACACCTATCCACCAAAATTACAGGAATAGACAGGGCCAGGGAGTTTTCAGGCGATCTTTATGACGATAGATCAATACTTTTCTGCAAAGTCTGTCAACATTCAGTCGACCATATTTGGCTTCAAACTGTTGTGGAACATCTTCGGTTGCTCAGATACAAGAACAGGAAGGATAAATAACCGCAGAAAATTTGAAAAAAAATCTGCAGATTTAGTTTGGGCGTGTGTATTCGAAATTTGCTCTCGCAAATGTCCAACTCGGGGGAGGGAGCTTGGAGTCATCTACTGCTGCATTCACTTGCAGTGGGATGTTAGAAATGCTCTTTTGCAAATGTCTAACTCAGCTGAGTGGGGAGGGTGGGTAGAGTCAGTGGCGCCTTAATGCACGGGCTTACCTGGGCTTAAGCCCGGGTCCTCGACCAATGAGGGGCATCTTAATAATAATAGAAAATATTAATGATGATAAACGTCCTTATTTACGTCGTGACACGTCGTGTCATTACTTTGCTTTACAGTGGCATCCGGTGGTGGATGTGGAGGGAGGCCCCCCTCCCCCTTATCTAAACAAAATGTAACAAAAACTATAGAGGGCAGAGTGTGCTTGCTTGCGTCGGTTGCATATGAGTCCATTTATGAAACAAGCTGAACCCCCTTTGAGACAAGCTATTTTAACAACGTTGTCACCACCAGCAGTATTTTTCAGATGGAATCGCGATTCAAACAGTAGCTACCATCTGCTAACTGACAATATGCCCCTAAATGCGACTTTTTGATCTCAGTCAGTCTAGAGCCCTGCGTGGAGAAGCTGAATTGTGCAACGAGCAAACTAGCCTAGCTGCTGTTGCTAACCAAACTACACCGAGGAGATTGTTTGAATGCGCCGGAAATTTTAAAAGTTTCTTTTGACTTAGCTACATTTTACGCAGTGGCATTGAAGACAGTGAAGCACCACAGAAGCTTGACTTTAAATACATTATTTCATGTGACATTACTTACTGTACATGCAAGTCTTGAATTGCTTAAATGTATAATGCTGCTACACCATGACACGATACAATACTTGCTGTGAGTGCAACCATTGACATTGAGTGCAACAGCAATGCACGTTGTATCCATGCGTCGTTGCTAACGTGTGCTGACGTTGTGACGTAGGCTAGCACAGTTCCCTTCGTTGACACAAGGCACTTTTTGCCACAAAAACTGAATTTCATCCTAAACTGTGCAACGGAACGTAAATAAAAATACAAGCAACTCAATCGCTACCAAGCTGAAACTTTTAACATTTGCGATTAGCGAGCGGGGGGCCTCAAACAATGACAAAACAAGTCCATAACCCAGGGGCCTCAAGTGCTATTAAGACGCCCCTGGGTGGAGTTGTCTCGTGCGGCATTCGCTTGCAGTCGGATATTAGACATTCGCTCTCGCAGATGTCCGATGAGCCACAACTTTTCTGTTTTCAAAGCTGCCAACTGGGGTGGCAGCTGGGGTGGCAAGGCTAAATTTTAGGATCCTCCCCCGCATCGGAGAGACGTTTTTGAGTAACGTTGTTGTGAAACACATGGTGGAGAATTTAGTACGACTTAAGTCTTCCAAGGTGTGAGAGCATTTTACACTAAATACGTCGAAAAGGTGTGTTAATTGACCGAGGTGAAGTTAAGTTTCATTTTCAATCTTGAAAATAGCTTAATCCTGGCAAATCTGAACTTTTTTTAAATTGTGTAAAAGAATCTTACATATACACCAGATTATTCTAATAAAGCCTGGCCTATTCCCACAACCTTTCAATTCAACTCAAATAAATTGCTCATCTCTGAAAATAGCATTAAATCCAAGCTAATATTAATATCTTTTTTTAAATTGTGTGCCTGTTTGTGCACATTCTAAAGATTTTTGCACTGTCTGTTCTGTTTTTGAATAAAGGGTTGGAAAGGGTGAATAAAGGGTTGGTTGCTTTTTTGTTTTTTTATCCGATTCATCGATTAATCGAAAAAATTATCGACAGATTAATCAATTACTAAAATAATTTGTTAGTTGCAGCCCAAATGTACATATACACAACTAGAAACTGCCACAACTCATTATGAGTGGGGCTATCACTGAGACAATACCATAACTTTATTTCCAAAAGCCTGCTGGCAAATTATCTTGAGTCTCCTCCTACACTCATAAAACAAGAACAAAAGATAAACCTACGTCAGACACATTGGCAACGCACAGCCAGAGAGAGAATTTCTTTCAACAGACAAGACAAAGTAGACACAAACATGGGTGAATAGGCATAACTATTTAGCTCAATGAAAATATTATAATCCTAAAAAAAAGAGCACTACCCACTTTAAATTCCACTGCCTTCAATATAGCTTTAGTATACACACTATTGTAGACACACAAATTCACCAGCAAACTGTTGAAACAACCTGTAACACAGTATCCACAAATAGAGGTGTGACATTGTTCAGCCAAATGCCTCACATATTCCTCCCTAGTGGGAGGAATTCACTAAAAACATAACATGCACTGCAATATATTTAGTTGGACTAGTTGTAAATTATTGTCAGCATTTGACACACAAACATAAAAAAAAAGGAATGTGTACCTGCTGTAAACCTCACAGATGAGTCCATTGATTAAATTGTCTGACTTGAGTCTTCGGTAGTCTTCAAAGAGGTCCTTCATCGCATTAACCGCCAACACCAAGACAATGGGAATCACACTGACTTCTGCCTGGAAGGCATTGACCACAGGCACAAAGTTCAAAGCCGCCAAGAAAATGAAATAAATGTTGGCAAATCTGTGAAGTTGCTCAAACAGATTCTTAGGGATGAAGGAGAACAGAGAGTACTTCGTGGTTGAGATTTTGTTGTTGCTATAGGATTCAAGGAGTTCCTTCAGTTCTTTGTCCTCTGTACAGGAAGCAACAACTGTCCTCCTCCTCATCCCCAGTCCATATTTGGGGGAACAAGACCAGGGGAAGAGCTTAAATTTGTTCATTGGTCCAGAAAAAAAATGTTCAGTACATGTGCCTGTTTGTGTCTTCACGGTTATGTTGTTAGTAGGAAGTAGTTACCCACCACTACAGTTTGTTGTAATTCAACCCTTGTATTCCTCTGTAGGCCACTCCAAGCTCTTACTTCCAAGATACATGTAGATTTTCTTCTAGCGTCTTTGTCCATTTTGATGTTCAATTGCAAATCTTTTTAGAATAAGTCATCCTTAAGTCGTAGAGCTTCGAAGAACTCTTCTCTAGCACTACATCTAGTTACATTAGAGACAGAATGTGAAGCCACTCCTTTGAAGGGTCACACTCCCTCATGTCATAAACAAACTTGAACTTTACAACTTCCTTCAAAAACGTATTGCAACATTGAGGAGAGGCCAACCGGGACGGTCAATAAGAAGCTGGATATTTGTGCCACCATCTGTTAGGCTTGGTGGTTGGTGTTCTTGCATAAGATCTATAGGAGTACTACTGTAGTCCCATGATCTCCAAGCCCCTGCTAGTCCATATCTGCGTAATGCCCAATAAGTGCTACCTACAGTGGACTAATCACAATGTATCACAATGTATGCTTCATGTTTTGGCTGCTTGCAATGTTTGGGACTACCTCGTTGTTATGATCAGTGACTCATGCTCTTTTGTAAAGCTCTCTCTTGGAAGTCACTTTTGATAAAAGCGTCCGCTAAATGCATAAATGTAAATGTAATCAATCACAGAGGCTTCGGCATTTATAGGACAGATCAAAGTCAAAACAAACTAAAATTTAATTTTGAACTCATTTCAAATATATAATTTAATAACTGTAGACATTTGTAGTTTTGAATACGTTGTGAGCGGTAGCGGACTGGCCATTGGGAGCACCGGGAGAATTCCTGCTGGGCTGAAACACTTCTGAGCTGGGGGGCCGCTTGCCTTTTTAAACTTTTTTTTTAACTATAAATAAAAATGCTGGCAGAAGATAGTACTACACGGTTGGCCGGCCCCCCCTTTCCCCCAGGCCGGTTGGTCTATTCCAAATGAACATCTATGCAGCCCTTAGCCCCGCCCCCTTTGTCTCGCTTACACACGACAGTGACACTGACAGATCGAAAGCTAGCTAGTAATGATGGAAAACCAGACTAAGAAACGTAAGGGTGGGGCAAAAAAATTAAGAGATAAAAAGACATCACCTTCCCTAGACAAGGTTTTACCAATTGAAAAACTGCTGTTTATTTTACATAAAGCTCAATAAACTATTTTGCACTCAAATAAAAGCCCCAAAATGTTGCTCGAGCGCAATGCGCGCTTGCATTTTGTGTAGAACTCCCGAACTAGCATCACATCAAATACAGAATGTACATGCATTGGCAGGGCAGCTGTGGTGGCGTATACGGTGGCCGGATCTGGATCAAAGTCCAGGGCCTATTTTTACTCCCAGTCCATCCCTGGTTGTGAACGTATGCAATTTGTTAAGAAAATCTGTATATTAGAAACTAGTCATAGTGAATCAAATGTATACGATTTTCCTAGACAATTTCTTGATATAGACACAGCATTCGTATAACTCACCCGCTGTAGACGCTGACAATGTTGTTGTTGACCATCTTATCAAAGCGGGGTAGCGTCTGTAGTCCTCCAGGGCGTCTTTGAATGCGATGACAATAAGGACCACCACCAGGGGGATCATGGTGATTTCCTTCTGAAAGGCCTCCACCACCGGTATCCAGTTCAGCATCACTATGAACAGGAAGTACAGGTTTGCTGCCCTAAGACAGAAGACAGGGAAGAAGAGATCTTGGTATTGGACTTCTTCTCCTTTTATTGAGATGACTGAGTACATAAATGTGTCATTCATTTTCAATGGGACTGCCGTGACGGCCTCAATGTGGCAGTATGGATAGCAATCTGAGTTACTAATTAGCTGTATGTTTGGATTTTCAATGGTGTGTCAACTAGGGCTGTCAACAAATATTCTAAATTTGATTATATATATTCGAATAGTGGTTAAAAATCGAATTTCAAATGTGAATTAATATTCAAATGTAAAAAAATAAAAAAAACACAACGGCAGCACGTCTGTCTGCTTTGCGGGTGGGTGCGCGCCTGAGCGTCATTTCTGACAATTAAGGTACAGTAACGTAATCAACAACGTCACCAAAGAGCACTTGGGTTGAATTTGTTTTCAACAAACAACATATTACGTTGCTCTGATTGGTTGTAGGTCTATCCAATTGAGCGAAGAGGCATTTGTTTTACGAGTTCGGTTGAAACACGCCCCATAGTCACAGCCCAACAGAGAGTTATCAGACTCATATTCTGACTAGAATTATGAGTATGACAACATCAGGCTACCTGAAGGGGGCACCAATATGCCAATTCCCCACAAAGTGAAATAATAGATAAGAGAAAAACGAGCAGAGATTTATTTTTTTGCTTGTGCGCCCCCCACGTGATATGAAAAAAGGCACGGGCTGCCCGGTCCGCCCGTGCCCACCCCTGTGTAGGTTATTTGTCAAATGTTTAAACTTAAAAAACTACTTAGGCCTACCTACAGTATACAAGTAGTTATGTTTTGTTGTATTAATTTGTCCTGTTATTGACGTACCTAATGCGCAACCAGAAATGTATGTGTTTTTTTAAGGGAATATTCGAATGTCATTTTTGAGCAATTTTGACAGCCCTAGTGCCAACCAAACAATTACTAAGAAAAAAGCTATAATATTACTATAAAATTGTACATTCTCTCATGATAGAACTGATGCTATGAAATAGGCTAGGACTGAAAATTGAGCTGACAAATCACAAAGAATGTTTTGGCAAAAGATACATTATTGGGTAGGTATGGTTGTTATATCACTGAGTGATGCAATGACAATCTTGAGAAAATCAAACATAATTTCCTCGCACCTGTGGAACTGTTGGAACAAATTCATAGGAATAAAACTCAGCAAGTTGTACTTGGTAGTACGGATGCCGTTGCCCTTGCATCCCTTGGAAATGAGTTTGTATTCCGACTGAAGAGGTCCGTGACGGGCAACAACCACTCTGCGTTTACCAGTGAAACGATCGTGTGTCAGCATGTGGGCTTCAGGAGAGCTCTTGGTCCGCACAGCTTCAGGGGAAGAGTACCAGCCTCGCCCAGAATCAGCAGAAACCAGCTGCTGCCAGCGGTGTCTGACCCAGTGGATCTGCTCCATTACCACAGTGAGCAGCTACATGAGCAGCGGACACCAAGCACAAGGACTGGCAGGGGTGTGTCTGTCTCCCCTGATCTCCGTCTGCACGCTGGCAAGATGCTGCTCCGTTGCCCTGTGTTGCTTCTCACTGGTCCATCATCCTGTTGAGAAAAAATATGTTGGTACAAGAAGGCCTCTGAAAGTACTGGAGTACAAAACATACATATTATCAGAACAACTATTAGTTATTTCCTTCCTGTTTGTAGAACAGTCACTACATTTTAATTCACCATGTGAAAAGCCATTGATACTCCCATCTACACTAAGACAAATATAATATTATTTAATCACTTCAAAATATAAACAACATGTAAAGTGTTTGTTCTATGTCTCATAATAAGTGATGCATGACAACCAGAAAACACCTAAGGGGTTAACATGACTAATGTTTTCTATTAAAAGATAGGTGTACGGTTAAGGACATCATTTATTTTTGTTGAAAGAAGTCTGAAAAATTAGATTTAGATTACACCCTTGTAGCATAAATGTTCAGGCCATGTATAAAAACTAAAGCAAAACTGAAAAGACTAAGGCAGACAGTGACTAAGACAACTTCCTCGATTTTCTTTTAGTGCCCAAAACCCTTCTTAAACTCATGAAAAAGAGGAACAGAATGTATCAAGTTCTCCTGTGGTATAACTTTGTTTATGTCACTATAATACACAAATATTAAGCTATTAACAGAGATTTGTCAGAAGCCAAAACTCCCTTGGACAAACACTTTGGCAACCTGGTACGATATTGCACTCGTCTGATGTGCCTGTGCGCGTTGATAGTCAACGCTTAATGAATTTGCTCAGCATATTTACGAGGCAATCATAGACCCATGATGAGCGAATTGACAGACGCTCTTCAAAGACAAAGTGCCATGCAATTGTTCGCTGTATAAGACAACGTGTTGGAAAATTGAGGTTGCCCCGGAAATGTCAGGGAAGTAGCCTAGCTTAACGTAAATTGTTTAGTGTTAGACTAGCCTACATTTAAATAATGAACGTTGCACACTTTCTGTTTTACATGTGCAGCTACGTGTGGTTGCACTTGCCATCTAAGCTAGGAGTTTGTTTGACATGCCGAGTACTGTACTACAGATGCTAACTCCTATAACTTATAGCTAGCCAACTAGCTGCGAAGCATCTCAGAAAATCAGTCAGCAGCCAACTTACTCTTCTAAAATGAGAAGGCATATATGCTTTCTATTGTAGGCTATAGGCTCCAAACAAACAATAACGTACCTTGCATTATTTTTCCTGTGTTTAAGTCTTGAGAATGGTGAACGATCCAGAGCTGCCGCACCCGTTGCATCACCTGTAATAAAGCTAGCTAGCTAGCTAGCTACCTAACTAACTACCGCACAGACACGACCAAAACGCTCAAGGCGCTTGCGAAGCATATGGTATCCAACGAAAGTCGGATCCAGTACATCACTCACGGGCCTCTGTAGGTCATATGACATAGACTACCTTTTCACACATTTACCATTATAACGTATATCCCATGTCTCCCGGAAGTTCCGGGAGTCTCCCGCATTTCAATAGCGGCACCCTGACGCCGAGATGACTGCAAATGGTATACAATCTCCCGGAAATTGGGGATTTTGTATTTAGACCCTCGGAAAGGGGGGGGGGGGGGATGTAACGTAGGCCTACCTTTGAAGGTTGATGTGGATGTATTGCATAAAGACGTAATTTGGTGGGCAGGTGCACACAGTAAACATAATTTATCTTGTTTATTATGTTTACTGTATGCACCTGCCCACCAAAGAAAATTCTTTGTTTGTGACCACTTGCTTGGCGATTAAACACTATTCTGATTCTGATTCACAACTATTTAGGAATACATCACTGACAATAAAATCGCTGTTCAAATTAAAAGCCCCAATCAAAATGCCAGTTTAAGATGGTGGAATGTTGTTGAAAAGCAGTTTTTGTCAGGCTATTTTACAAGATACACTTCACATCTTGATAGCAACCAATACATCTAAAGGTTTGACAGTAATCTGAAATCAATCAGACGTATATGTTGGAGTCGCAGGCCTGTAATAAACAGGAGAAATAATGAAGACCGTTCCGAGACTAATGATTGGACAGGCTACCTTTCTGTCTGTCTGTATGTCTGTCTGTCTGTGTGTCTGTCTGTCTGTCTGTCTGTCTGTCTGTCTGTCTGTCTGTCTGTCTGTCTGTCTGTCTGTCTGTCTGTCTATCTGTCTGTCTGTCTGTCTGTCTGTTTGTCTGTCTGTGGGCACTCTGCCCCTGCACTCAATGCGCGTTACTGTAGTTTTCAACCAGGTTAGGCAGAGGTATTCTAATCAACCGGACACACAAATAGATACACAAGAATGGTGGAGAAAGAGCAGGTAATAAATCCAGTTCCAGATTTCACAGTTAAAAGACAAATGGTTGGATTTAGCACATGCTAGCTTGAAAGTACTAACGTTATCAATGTTTAAGTTAATTATGATAGTGTTGTGTGTGTTCTTACATGTGAATGTGACGTGGAATTCATGAAAGAAACTATGCTGGGAGAATCAGAATACAACAAGGAATTTGCTGTGGCAGGAAAGTGCATACAATAAACATATACGGATCTTAAATATAAAATTAGAAAATATACAATAGTCTAAATACGTACCGCATGATAAAGAGTGGATGGCTGGGGAGTACAGATCAACAGTGGATGGCTGGGGAGTACGGTGTGATCAAGAGTGGATTGTTGGGGAGTACGTTGATCAGGGGTGGATGGCTGTAAGTCATGTAGACTTTTCTTTCACATGAGCTTTGGCCTGGTTTGAGGTCTGTTCAGGTGTCCATAGTCTTACAATTGGTCTGGAATCAGAATATGTTTTAACCGCAAAGTAGTTTACACAACAAAGAATTGGTTAGCGGACATCAGAATGACCCCCTAGGTCTGTAAGTGGATTGGAAGCCTCCCCACTTGACATTTTGGCCCCCAAGGAGCTATTAATCAAGAAGGATACCTTTCTTACCTGACTTCCTACCTTTTTTTTATACTCCCAGCTAACTGACTAGGAAGGTGCCAAATGCATGACCCTATACAGAACAGAAATAACATGGGGGGGGGGGGGGGGGGGGGGGGGGGGCATTTCAGGGCAGGGCTTTAGTGTTGTGCCAAGAAATGCACCCCCTACTAACTGACTAGGAAAAAAATGAAAAATCAAACCATAAGTGGATGTGGGCCATCAGAAAGGCTCTCCTAGGGCTTGAAGTGGATTGGAACTCTCACCCATTGATATATTGGCCAGCAGGGGCCTAGTAATCAGGGAGGGTAATCTGATGTAACGGAGTTAGAACCGCGAAACTCGCTCCTCAGGTATGTAACAGGCCACCCGCGTCAACGAAGAGCTAGCTTTTCTTTGGCGTAGCTGGTAGTGGTGGTCACGCTTGGCAAGTCGGAGGTTGTGCGTTCGAGCCCAGTGAGCGGCAAACGAGCCTTGTCGTGACGGAGCGGTTAGGGTTAGGACGGAGCGTGGCTACAGCTGTTACTTAGGGTTAGGGTTAGGACCGGGCGTGGCTACAGCTGTTACATAGGGTTAGGGTTAGGGTTAGGACCGGGTATGGCTACAGCTGTTACATAGGGTTAGGGTTAGGACGGGACGTGGCTACAGCTGTTACATACCCGTCACACTGACATGGTTCGAAAAGTTAAACCGGATGACAACAGCTAGTGTCATTGCCACATGACAACATTTTTGAAGCGTTCTTATGTATAAAGTCAATAACAATGAGAAATGAAAGGACCTTGTGCAGGTCTTACATGCCATGATATGACAAGACTAAAAATAGGTACATAAAGAGTTGATCGGTCCATAATTTATTAATGGGATTGTGACTCGATTGCGATTTTGCTCAAAATGTCATTAGCAAAATTGGGTGCCACTCGTTGCGTTAGAACTCTGTATGGCAACTGATTACATGGCATCAGTTTGTGACCGAGCGTGACCCACCATTACTACCTGTCCATTACTACTATTATTATAGTGTCTGTATAGATAGATAGATAGATAGATAGATAGATAGATAGATAGATAGATAGATAGATAAATAGATAGAATGTGAGACACAGCAATACAGATGACTTATCAAGCTTTTAAATGGACACATATGGTCCCTTGTTAATGTTTAAGGCCTAAAGAATTGACGGTAATGAGTCAGGCAATTTTTTAAAGTGTTGTTTACTTCTCAGAAAACAGGTGCAAGGGAGGTGAAAACTACATACCTCTTAAACAACAGCGATGAGGGTGGATTTTCCACAATAATATGTTATTATTAGGCACTGATCTACCCCCATCGCACACACCCTTGGTACCCCCCTATGGGTAGTAATTGACAACAGCTATGCACTTTGTATTTCATGGCTACAATAACTCACTAAAGACTAACCAGAGCAAATGGCAACATGTAAAAAGGTATTGTGCAGATCCTTTCCTCTGTGTGTGCCCACCACCAAGGGCAACTGGCAGCTGCACCTGGTGACTGGCAGGGGGATCTGATGCATCTGGGACTCCCTGAGGGTGGTGGAAACACCGAGAGCAGGATTCTGCATCACAGGACAGCAGGGAAGGCAATAAAAGGGTACACCAAGATTCTTACCATTTGCTTGTTTTTGTATTTATTTGGAGTTAAGATAAAGGCTGAATATAATTCAGACAATAATTCATTGATTTTAGATATTCAGTGCAAAACACATGAAAGACATTCGGAATGTTTGCTACACCAACGAAATGACCTCAGTACCTTTTAAAAACCTTGTATCAATTGTTTCATAAAAATCAGCTTGGTCATTTTGTTAACAACATTTGCGGCCAACAGGAATGATGTGCCATTTTACATGACATTTACATTTATTCATTTAGCAGACACTTTTATCCAAAGCGACTTCCAAGAAAGAGCTTTACAAATTGCATAGGTCACAGATAATAACAACACGATAGGCCCAAAACATTGCGGGTAGCCAAAACACGAAGCATATATTGTGAACAACCAAAAATAAGTGCCAAAGGGAAGAACCATAAGGGCATGTAGTTAAACAAGTTACAATTAAACAACATGAACCGCTATAAGTGCAAGTGTACCTGTAGAAAAGCAAGCAACAGTAAAAAATAAGATAAAATGTGTTGGGACAGGGCGGTCTTGAGCAGGGGGACCACCAGGCGGTTGTCTGAAGAAGACCGTAGGTGGCGGGTGGGGGTGTAAGGCTGCAGGAGAGACTTGATGTCGTCGGGTGCAGTCCCATTCACTGCTCGGCAGGTCAGTACCAGGGTTTTGAATCTGATGCGGGCTTTGATGGGTAGCCAGTGGAGGGAGATGAGGAGCGGGGTAACATGGGAGCGTCTGGGTAGATTGTAGACCAGACGGGCCGCTGTGTTCTGAATCCTCTGAAAAGAGCGGGTCGAGCATGCTGGGAGACCGGCGAGCAGCAAGTTGCATTAGTCCAACTTGGAGAGAACAAATGCTTGGACAAGCAGCTGGGTGGAGTGCTCAGACAGGTATCTCCTGATCTTCCGGATTTTTTCATTCCACATATACTGTAGATATTTATAAATGTTTTCAAAAGATTAGCAATTGTTACAGTGACCAGACTGACAAACCGTGCAGGTGCAAACTTCAAATTAAAAGACTAATGCATCAATTTCATCGATAGTTTCATCAAAACTTTGTGCCTTTTTTCAGAATCAACTGCATACATGTAGTTGTATGATAACAAACAAATAAAAAACAAATATAATAACAAAAAGTGTCATACTTTCATATTTAGAACATTCTGTTATTGGTATATTATTAAGATATACCCTATGTGCTTACATACGTATACATAAATACATGCATACATATGTATATTCTGTATAGCATCTTAAAACTCTTCAAGCAAGGAAATCTTGCAGTCGATTGATATGAAATAGCTCACATTGCATGACTGACGTGCAGCAGTTTGGTTTATTTAACAGTCATGCAAAGGTCCACCATACCAAGTTCTACTTGTGTGAGAACTTTTACCGTTAAACTATAATAAAGTGTAACCTCCTACCAGTTCCTATGTAAATACTGTGTTTTTTTATTTTTGGGTATTGCTAATCAGATACATTATAGTTATTAAATTAACCTTAATGTAAAGTGAAGCCCTGTCCTTGTATAATTGTGGAAGCATGTGTATCTACCCTAAAAGAAAAACATGCTTTCCTACATGGCTGCATAGTTCATTGTAGTTCTAGTTCATTCGAATTTGGAGAATATCTTAAATATTGTATCAAGTATTGTATCAAGCATATCTACAAGAACTATTCCACAAAAACAGAAACTATTCCACATAGGCTACAGTATGTATGCTAATACAGCATATAGATTCAGACAATTTAATGACAAGTCTTTCAATTTGTTGATCGCTCTCCGTTTCTTCTTTCATTTGAACACCACTCACACTAGGATAATCTAGGTTTGAACACCACTCACACTAGGCTTATCTAGGTTTGAACACCACTCACACTAGGCTTATCTAGGTTTGAACACCACTCACACTAGGATAATCTAGGTTTGAACACCACTCACACTAGGATAATCTAGGTTTGAACACCACTCACACTAAGATTATCTAGGTTTGAATCTATGTTATTTGGTTTTCCACAATGTATGCTTCATGTTTTGGCTGCTTGCAATGTTTGGGGCTACCTCGTTGTTATAATCAGTGACCTATGCTTTTTTGTAAAGCTCTCTTTTGGAAGTTCTCTTTGGATAAGAGCGTCTGCTAAATGACTAAATGTAATAAATGTAAATGCAATTATAGCGCTACCTACTGCCACCCAGTGGCATGGAAGAGTATTTATTTACTTATCAAGCCACTACATTGCAGGCTCAGATGCTCAACAATGGCATATTATTTGCAGCAACTAAATCATATTTTTTGTAACCAATTAAGTGAAATTTAAAATTTTCCCACGGCACACCTGACAATCTTTCACGGCACACTGGTGTGCAGCGGCACATTGGTTAAAAATCAGTGTTGTATTAATATACATTACATACAGTAGACTATGTACGGTATGCTGTAAGGCGATTTTACACCAAGGACGATAACGATAACTATAAAGATACAGTTTTAAGAATCGTTCTATATTCAAAACAATAGCAGAGTCCACACAACAATAAAGACAGCTATTTAGTGGAATTATGTCATTGGGATCACTTAAAAATTATCTCCAGCTGATGAACTATTTAATTCAGTCATTTAGCAGACGCTCGTATCCAGAGCGACTTACAGTAAGTACAGGGACATTCTCCCCGAGGCAAGTAGGGTGAAGTGCCTTGCCCAAGGACACAACATTATTTGGCACGGCCAGGAATCGAACCAACAACCTTCTGATTAATAACCCGACTACCTAACCACTGAGCCATCTGACCCCTAAAAAAACTTGAATACTTGCACTACATAGACATCGTCAGTGTCAAAATGTTCGTCTTGGTCCTGATTGAGTTGCTTGTATTTGCGCGAACGTTATGTTTGACGGTTTAGCAGGGCCCACCCAAGCCTTTATGGGGCCTTAAGCAGAATTTATTTGGGGGCCCCTCGGCGTCGCCAAGTAACCTATAATTTTTCTTTCTTAATTACCGTATTTCTTTGATTACAATTATTGGACATCATTTTTTTCATAATTTTTGGTGCGCCGTTTATTCCAGGGCAGGGTTCAATCAAAGAAATAGGGCTACGGTATTCTAGGTTAGCTGCGCTAGCTAGCATGCTAATGTGTTAGTTCGCTACATTAAATGTTCTTAGAACAGTATGGTGTTCTAAATCACAGATTAAGCAACAAATAAATGTGGAGGGGCTACTGTGCTCCTAGTAAAAAAAGTTAGTCTGGAGCCCTTAACATACATATGCCATATACAGTATGTATGCAGAAATGTGTTGTGTTTGTGAATTAATGCAAAAACTGTTCCAGCGTTTTATGAAGGAAAGATAGTCGGTGTTCAGTGCAGCACTAACACCAATTGTTATTTTGCCTCTGGATATGACATGGCGATTCACACATGGTATAATAAGCGTTTCAAGATGTCTGAAAAGATCTATTAATTCCCTATAAAAATTTTACTCGGCTCACTGTTGAGGTTACTAACTAAAACATGTACAACTGGTCATTCCCAGGGTAAACATTGTGTTTGTTAGGAACTCTTTCAACATTAGTCATTTGATGAGTTTTTTTTATCCACCTCTCCAAACCCAGCTGCTGTTCACACTTTTGTACTCCACATATATTAAAAATGTAGTTATGAGATATATATATATCTCTCAATGCATAGATATTTAGTAGGTCAAATTGTTTGGATGTTGTTATACAAACTAATAATTACAGTCATATTTTCAATGACACCATGAGCAGTTATGTTTTCTCTTTAATAAATGCACCACAGCTACGGTCCTGGAAGAAGATAAGCAGCATGCATGAGGACTGTCAACTGTAGTTAATTAAAACCACCTTTGTTATTTTGTTTATGAAGGCAAGTGTGCAGTAAACTGACCCAGTAACGAGGCTTCTCTCCACATGAGGCCTCGTCTTAAAGAGTGTGGTGTGGTGTGCCGCTGTCGCTGCCGTTGTTGTTGCTGGCCTATGTATTTAAATTTTACACACAGTGCAATAATACGTAAGTAATCAGTGATGCCCTCCATGTGCTGTCATCATGACAGCATATGGATTTTCAGCAGACAAGTTTGATTTTTGTCTCAGTTTATTTTGAAAAACAAATGGCTTTTTCTTCATCCTGCTGACAAAATGTAGTCTTAAGTGCTATTGTCATGTGAAAATCACTCATTGTCTTGTGACAAATTATCTACAATTACAGTAGTTGCATTGAAGATTAATAATTGTCTTTCAGGGAACAATTAAACAACATTAAATACAGACTGCTATAATTTAATCTTTAAATAAACTAGATACCCCAGAGCTCCCTTTCTGTATGGTACAATTGGATACATTCACTCATGGTAGGAGACATTCATTCATGATATGAAACATTCTGCATTGAACATCTAGATAGCAAAATCAAAAACAGCACACTAATGAATCTAATGGTTAGGGTGCAGTCCTACTGGCATGTGACCAATATGTAAATGTAAAAGAAAGTAAAGATCTGGAGGTCTATGACGGAAGATACATTTACATTTATTCATTTAGCAGACGCTTTTATCCAAAGCGACTTCCAAGAGAGAGCTTTACAAAGTGCATAGGTCACTCACTGATAATAACAACAAGATAGCCCCAAAAAACAAGCAACAATAAAAACAATATATCACAGCGAGTACAAAAATTTTACTCAGTTACCACTAACCACAAGAGCAACAAGTCATTGTGATCCTTGAGGAAACTAACAATCGGATCAAGCAAACCATTCCTAAGTACTGTTGTACTCCCGGAACAAGTGCGTCTTGAGCCTTTTCTTAAAGGTTGAGAGACAGGCAGTGTCAGCGGTGGGACCACCAGGCGGTTGTATGAAGAAGACCGTAGGTGGCGGGTGGGGGTGTAAAGCTGCAGGAGAGACTAGATGTAGTCAGGGGCAGTCCCATTCACTGCTCGGAGGGTCGTACCCGGGTCTTGAATCTGACACGGGCCGTGATGGGTGGCCAGTGGAGAGAGATGAGGAGTGGGGTAACATGGGAGCGTCTGGGTAGATTGTAGACCAGGCGGGCCGCTGCGTTCTGAATTATCTGAAGAGGGCGGGTTGCGCATGCTGGGAGACCAGCGAGCAGCGAGTTGCAGTAGTACAACTTGGAGAGGACAAGTGCTTGGACTAGCAGCTGGGTGGAGTGCTCAGACAGGTATCTCCTGATCTTCTGGATGTTGTAGAGGGTGAATCTACACGACCGGGAGAGTGCAGCAATGTGGGCCATGAGGGAGAGCTCGTCATCCATGATGACCCCAAGGTACCTGGCAGAGGATGAAGGGGGTCACCGTCGCAGATCCCGGGGTGATTGAGAGATCGTGGGAGATGGAGGGTTTGGCCGGGATGATGAGAAGTTCTGTTTTGGCGAGGTTCAGCTGGAGGTGGTGCTCGGTCATCCAGGCGGAGATGTCTGTGAGGCAGGCCTCAATCCTAGCTGAGATCCCCGGATCAGTCGGGGGAACAACAGGTACGTCGTCAGCGTAGCAGTGGTAGTAGAAGCCATGGGAGGTGATAATTGGTCCAAGTGAGGTGGTGTACAGAGAGAAGAGGAGGGGTCCAAGGACGGAGCCCTGTCGGACACTAGTGGAGAGCTGGCGAGGGCCTGACAGTTTGCCTCCCCAGAAGACCTGGTAGGATCTTCCCGACAGGTAGGATGAGATCCACTGGAGTGCAGTGCCAGTGATGCCCATCTCAGAAAGCTCTGGAGAGCAGGATCTGGGGTCTCATTTATAAAACTGTGCGTAGGACTCTTACTAAAAGTGTACGTACGCCCAAAAGCCTAAAATGGCGTACGCACCAAAAAATTCAGATTTATAAAACCGTGTGTACACACACCTGTACGCAATGTTCCCTTTATAAATCACAGATTACCTACAAGTGTGCGTACGTGAATCTGCATTTTACCCCGCCCTGACACGCCCATTTTCAACCAAAAATGGTCAATGCAAAGCACCTCTTGAATGCTAATCCAGTATGTTGATGATCCTGGCATGCGATTGTTTTTTACGGTGAATCATGGCGCATGACAACTTTTCAGACACTGTAAGCCTATTGGCGGAGGCCCGAAAAC
This sequence comes from Hypomesus transpacificus, assembly GCF_021917145.1. Taxonomy (NCBI): domain Eukaryota; kingdom Metazoa; phylum Chordata; class Actinopteri; order Osmeriformes; family Osmeridae; genus Hypomesus; species Hypomesus transpacificus. Next base: position 155,926 of record NC_061062.1, read on the forward strand.
CACATTATTTGGTGGCCGGTGGATCACCAATAAAAAAAACTGTGCGAGTGGCTTCAACTGTGCCAGTGATACCGCGAATCGGGATAAACATTGGAAACAAAAGCGTTGTGTTATGAACAGTAATTATGGACTGATAACGAGGACGTAGAGTCGCTATTGCGCAGGGAGCTTAACGACTTTATTTCCAGTTTTTGACATATGATGATAAATGCACAATATTAAAAAAATATATTTAGTTATACACTGTGTTCTGCAGTTATCTAAAGGTAGGATATGTGATGTTATCCTGTATTCCATGCAGTCGGGGAATCTCCCCCTCCTGCACTCCCATAGTGGACAATCTGATGGTAAACAGCGCTGAATTTTGATTTCAAATTTGAGTTGGATTGTACAAGGTTTTTATGGAACAATTATCACTCAGTACAAGCGCAAATAACACTGCTGGATTTAATCTTCATGATAATGATGAAATCGAGTGAAAAAAACTAGTTTGACGCAAACAAAATATATAAATATTACGAGTAGAATCGTTCTTCCCACATTTACTTTATGCAGTCTGTCTGACTACAGTATGGTCATCTGCGTCGCCAATTCCAACAGTTTCGAAAATGTGCGTAGGCCTACGGGAGGGTCAGAGTTTGCGTGGAGGACCGCACATTCTACCGTCAAGTTTGTTTTTTATAAATCACAACCTTTGCGTGGAAAGTGGCGTACGCACATTTTCAGTCCCGTTTTGTGCGTACGCAAGCTTTATAAATGAGACTCCTGGTGGTTAACCGTATCAAACGCTGCAGAAAGGTCCAGCAGAATGATGACGGATGACCTGGAAGCCGCTCTGGCAGACTGGAGGGCAGTGGTGATTGACAGGAGGGCAGTCTCTGTGGAGTGGCCAGTCTTGAAGCCCGATTGGTTGGGGTCAAGCAAGTTGTTCTGAGAGAGAAAGTTTGACAGTTGGTTAGATAGAGCACGTTCAATTGTTTTCGAAAAGAAGTGTAGCAGTTATACCAGTCTGTAGTTCTGGAGGACGGCAGGGTTAAGGGAGGGTTTTTTGAGTAGACTCTGGCCTGTTTGAAGGGGAAAGGTGCCGGAGGTAAGAGAGGAGTTTAGGACATGGAGAAGAAAAGTTAAGATGGAGGGGGAGATGGTTTGAAAGAGAGGGGAGGGTATAGGATCAAGGGGACAGGAGGTGGGGCGATGAGAGAGAATGAGGTCAGAGATCTCTGCCTCGGACAGGGGAGAGAAAGAGTTTAGACATTTAGTTGGGTCAGTCATGGAGGGTGAGGGGGAAGGAAAGGTGGGTTTAGGGAACCGACTGCTAATGTCGGCGACTTTTTTCTCAAAGGAGGAGAAGTCGTCTGCTGTTAGGGTGGAGGGAGGGGGTGGGGGAGGTGGGTTAAGAAGGGTGGAGAAGGTAACAAAAGTTTGTGGGGGTTTGAAGCAGAGTTAATTTTGTTCAGAAAGTAGAAGGTTTTAGCACCAGTTATGTGAGAAGAGAAGGATTTAAGGAGGGAGTGATACTTATCAAGGTCCAGACTATCTTTGGACTTGCGCCATCTCTTCTCAGATGCCCGGAGGGTGGACAGTTCTTCACGAATAACATCCGTAAGCCACAGGCAGGAGGGAGAAGACCATGCAGGCCTACATGTTCTCTTTTCTTACGCAGTTTTTAGATATTCAGCAAGATACTCCATACTTGTTAAAAACCTTATAACATATAAAACCCTTTATGACATATATACAAACATCCATGTGTGGCCAGTGTAGATCAGTTAAACTCACCTCTCAGGTATGTAACAGGCCACCCGGGCCAGCAAATAGCTAGTTTTTCGTTGGCATAGCTGGTAGTGGTCACACTTGGAAAATCGGAGGTGGCGGGTTCGATCCAAGGTGTGGCGAACGTGGGCCGAGTGTACCTCAGACGGGGGCGCGGCCACGTCTGTTACACATGCAACAAAATACTGTGATTTCAGAAACTGTGGAACATTTTACATGGTTTATATCTTCCACTGCAATACAGTTCCTGAAGAATGGGCATAATTAGATGTGTGTTCTACCTTTTACACAAATGCATTTTTTTCAGAGACAGTTCCTCCTCAGGTCGCTTTTTCCATCAAAGGCACCCTCAGTCAGTAAGACAGACAAGTAAGCAGGTAGACAGGCAGACAGACAGGCACCCAGTCAGTAAGCTCCCTGGCCTCCTCCCTGGCCTCCTCCCTGGCCTCCTCCCTGGCCTCCTCCCTGGCCTCCTCTCTGGCCTCCTCCCTGGCCTTCTCTCTGGCCTCCTCCCTGGCCTCCTCCCTGGCCTCCTCCCTGGCCTCCTCCCTGGCCTCCTCCCTGGCCTCCTCTCTGGCTTCCTCTCTGGCCTCCTCCCTGGCCTCCTCCCTAGCCTCCTCCCTGGCCTCCTCTCTGGCCTCCTCTCTGGCCTCCTCCCTGGCCTCCTCCCTGGCCTCCTCTCTGGCCTCCTCCCTGGCCTCCTCCCTGGCCTCCTCCCTGGCCTCCTCTCTGGCATCTTCCCTGGCCTCCTCCCTGGCCTCCTCTCTGGCTTCCTCCCTGGCCTCCTCTCTGGCCTCCTCCCTGGCCTCCTCTCTGGCCTCCTCTCTGGCTTCCTCCCTGGCCTCCTCTCTGGCCTCCTCCCTGGCCTCCTCTCTGGCCTCCTCCCTGGCCTCCTCCCTGGCTTCCTCTCTGGCCTCCTCTCTGGCCTCCTCCCTGGCCTCCTCCCTGGCCTCCTCTCTGGCCTCCTCCCTGGCCTCCTATCTGGCCTCCTCTCTGGCCTCCTCCCTGGCCTCCTCCCTGGCCTCCTCCCTGGCCTCCTCTCTGGCCTCCTCCCTGGCCTCCTCCCTGGCCTCCTCCCTGGCCTCCTCTCTGGCCTCCTCCCTGGCCCTCAGTCAGCTCCTGTATTCTTAAGGTTCTGTTGGTTTGATCTCCTGTGGTGTCAGATGAAAACACTGGCATCAATGATTAAACAAACCTGCAAAAAAAAAAATCTGTGTCAGATGTGTCATACTGTTAGTCAGAGCAGTACCTAAATTAGTGTTTAACTTTGTATTGTTATAGATCTATCAAACCAATAATTAAATAATTCCTTGGTTTGGGTCACGTCTTGCTGTTGCTACCAGTTACACTTGCAATCGTCAACATCTGCACAGGCCATGGCAAACCAATAGAGGGCAGTAAAACGGCAGTCATCCAAACCATAATGTTACTATAACAAATGTAACAGCCAAATAAACTGAAATATGAACTAAATAACCAGTGGTGAGTACATGATTGAAGTACAGTACACCATCTTAGCTACAGTAATGTTAAAAGGTTTTATAGCTACAGTAATGTTAAAAGGTATCATAGCTACAGTAATGTTAACAGGTATCATTGCTACAGTAATGTTAACAGGTATTATAGGTGTTTGGTAGAAAATCTTGTACATCAGAAGTTAAAGCCCATTCTCTTTAGGCTTTCCACACAAAAATGTGTGGTGAGGTTACAATGCTCTGACCGACCAAATACACTTTTTTATTGCATGCAACAGCACTTCTACACTTTGATAAATTCAAATGATTTGAAGGTTTGAGTGTATCAATCTTTTGTAAATAAAAAATAATTTGAATATTTTGGGGCAATGTTCGTTAACGTGTGGTAATTTAAACCCAACAGGTGGACCAAGCCAGTTAAAAAAATAACTAGACGTCTACAATCATTTGCTTTCTCAACAATAAGACCTGGATCAAAAAAGTCCAACTAGACCTTGTGTTCACCAAGAACTGCTGATGTCACGGTGACCCCCCATGTGTCAGATCCCTTATGTGTGTCAATCACACACACTTCCCTCCACAAAGACACCTTACCCCCTCACCCCCCCACCACATCCACAGGGACCCTCCTGACCCTCCAGAAACAGACGGAACCTCTGTACTCTCTCCCCCTCTTCCTTGGCTCTCTCTACTCCAACACCCCTCCCCCACCTCCTCTCCACCACGCCTGCAGACTCTATAATATAATATAATATTCAAGCATTGCGGACATCGCTGAAACTTTGTCTCCTGGTTCAGGTCTGTCCAGGTCCACTGGAGAGGTGCCAGACCCTTGCCCCCTCACTACAGGGTTAGGGTAACAGGACTCCTTCAGGGGTTTGGGTCCGCATGTACACCAGAACACTTGGCTTTATCATCTAATATCATGTTCTTTTAGCACTGCTATGCTGACAATTTCAAAAAATACATTGCTCACACAATGCAGACCTGTGCTCTCTATGCAACATCACACAATGCGGACCTGTGCTCTTTATGCAACATCACACAATGCAGACCTGTGTTCTCTATGCAACATCAAGAGGATCCGTCCGTTGTTGACAAACTCTCCTATACTAAAGCATAAAGATGTGTTACTACAAGCAGTTCCTCCTATAACTACAATGTTATCAATGTGGGTATTTCTATGTGGTAGTTACTGTAACCTTAATGTAAAGTGTTGATGTCATTTCCCATTTAAATTGTAATCACTCCCTGAATGACAACACAGGCAATGTACTCCCTGGTGAGTTGGAAGGACGGAGAACCGTATGCTACAATACAGCTACACAGTCTTTTATCAAAATACTTAAAACCACAAAGTATCAGTGAAGAAAGGAAAAAAGGGAGGAAAGAAAATAAACTTGGCTCTTCAACTTCTCACTGTCATGTAATATCTCTGACATCATCATTGTAAAATTAGGAACCTGGTTTCTTCTTTCCTGCAGATGTGGAAGCTTGAAATTGCATTCCATGGGCCTGTGCCACATTTCATCAGTGTTTTTTCCCTCACAGGCTTCCAACAAGGAGGCTTCGCCACATCTGGACCTGACCTCTGTTCTGCTCCCGCCCCCTCTACCCCCAACCCTGCATGGCTCCCCCATCCTCCTTCTCTTGTCCTTCACTTTCTCTCTGGTCCCTTCTCTCAGTGGCCGGCTCTCTGCTCTGCAGTGTCTAATATATCCTGAGCAAGACTAGCTAATCCCAGGCAGTCCCAGCCAGAGCCCACACCTGTGGCTGATTGAATCCTTGTGGAGTAGAAAAGCCCTGATTTACGGCCCTGAGGAGCTGCGGACCCAAGTTGCAGCTGCGAGCCGGCAGGAAAAGGAAGTTGTTCATCACGCTGCATGGATTTCAACATAAATGGTCACCATGCTCATACTATAATGTGAGCCCGTTTAACTTCACATAACTGACAGGAAGGGGCAGTGAGAATGAGTTGGCTAAAATTGAACAATTGTTACGACCAGTCGACCAGCCCCTTTCCAAACACAGATAGAAGCCAAATGTAATGTGTGCCTGCCAGCCACCAAATGTATAGGAATTCTTAGGCTTACACATCACATTAGAACTACCAAGAGTTCAAACAAGTATATTTTACTTTCTTAGAAAATTCTGATAAACACTATATATTCATGATTCATAATGCTGGTGGTCTCCTGTTGTCCTGATGCATGATGTCAGGTAAGCCTTAGAGCTTTGTCCGACTCCCACCACACACACACATACATACACACACGTACATATATACAGCACACACACACGCAACCCACACACATGGAACATACATACAGTTTATCCTACTGGGTTCATTTAAAACCAGAGGTGGTTCTACTCACCACAAATGTTTTTGGACCTTCATGCTGTGTTGGACAATCATTACTCTTTGAGCTCCACTCAGGAAATGACATCATTGGGGCTCCACCTCCTTTCCTCAGCTGCATGATTAAAATATAACTTCTCTCTTCTGTGCACACACTCAGGTTCATGTTTGGGGATGTATCTATTTATTGATGTTTTATAGGCATAATATTTTGTGCAACATTATGCTGAAATTATGTACTTTTATGGATGCAAAGTTGTTTGATGGATGCGATGGTTACATCTGTAAGGCTGGGTGTCAACCTGCCCCCACCTCTCATATACTAAAATCTGGGAGTTGCTCGACAGGGTCTGAACTTGATGGCTCTCACACCCCATTGTGTAATTAACTGTAGCATTGCTAGTTATATCTTGATAAGTAAGGGTCAAGATGTGGTCTGATTGGTTGTTCTTGTATATAAAAGGAATTGTGATGCATTGTTCTGGGGATTCTTGATCTCCTGAGAACTTCTCCTCAGCTGTGGCTTGTCCTTGTACTCATTTTCCTTGCTCACCTCTTGCTGTCTCTCTGATTTACAATAATCATGGTAGAGTATGTAAGAGTTAACCTTCATTTTGTAACATGTTTGCCTTGTAATTGATTTCATTCATTGGCAATGTTATTAAATGTAAATTACTAAATGTAAATGTATATTTCATTTTAACCTTACTTTGATTATTTTCGCTCTGATAACCCATAGAGTCAAATAACTGTTACTCCTTTGGTATTGGCATAATTTGCTAATACACTGTTCAGTTTCCCATCTTCCTTTAAACCATAGGGGAATAAGTTAAGGTTGTTTGGCCAATATTTAACCCCGTACACATCTATTGGATGTCTGGACAGTTATTTAATATCACATGTCTATAAACTTTGTTCTGGGGGAGGTGCCTCTTCCATATCGTTAAACCATGATAGAGTGAATCAGTTACTATGGTAGTTATGGTAATTAATGTAACCTCAATGCAAAGTTTTGTAAAATAATTATCATGCCTAATCCTAACCCATTGCTATGCATGCCTAAACTGATTGTTAACTGATAATACAAGTATTGGTCTCATGTGATTGACTCATGTGAAGTTGCAAGATGTTGCATGTTGTAAGATGTCCACAGTAACAATAATGAGCATTATCAGAGCATATTGGACAAGATCAAGTATTACTGTTAAAGGCCATATTTACATTTAGCAGACACTCTTATCCAGAGCGACTTACAGTAAGTACAGGGACATTTCCCCTGAGGCAAGTAGAATGAAGTGCCTTGCCCAAGGACACAACGTTATTTGGCACAGCCGAGAATCGAACCAGCAACCTTCTGATTACTGGCCCGATTCCCTAACCGCTCAGCCACCTGACTCCCCATATGGCAGGTTAAACACTACCGTTGATAAATGGGTACAGGGCCGGCCCAAGCCTTTATGGGGCCTTAAGCAAAATGTATTTGGGTGCCCCTCGGCGTCGCTTAGCTTATCGTTCCCGAAAAAAAAAAGAATATATATACATCAGAGCTGCCAACTCTCACGGTTTCGCCGTGTGACACGCATTTCAACCATTTCTCACGCTCTCACGCCACACCTTGTGTATCTCACGCTGAAAAGGCAATGCCAAACAAGTAGACAAGCAAACATTGTAAACAGTAACGGATGACACGCAGGTTAACCGAGTGAAGCAACATTGACGCGCAAACAGCCGTGTAAACTCGCCTTTGGGGGGAGTGAAGCTCGCAAAACCTCGTCGGGGGGGGGGGGGGGGGGGGGGGGGGGTGAAGCTTGCGAAAGGTCGCCCCGGGGGGGGGGGGGGTGCTACCAAATCTCATGCCAAAGTTTTTGAAAAATTTGGCAGCCCTGATACATTTTTACATAATACATTAAACTGTAATTTCATTTGCTCTTGGGGGCCCTCTGGTAGCCACAGGGGCCCTAAGCAGCTGCTTAGTTGGCTTATGCCTTGGGCCGGCCCTGAATGGGTACATGAAGCCCTCAAGATATGTATACAATTAAAAATATCTCAAAATGGTGTCCCCAAATGGTGTTAAAGACCAGTTTTAGTCGTTTTTGGTGTTAGCATTAGCAATTTGGAGATGAAGTCACGTTGGGGAGTCGTGGAGGTGAGTAGCCTCAGCCTAGTACTAGAACTATGGCGACTGACTGGGATGAAGAAGAGGAAGCAAAAACCACCTATGTGTATTATGCCCTATAATTTTTAACCAAGTAGACATGAGAGGGCAAATAAGGAATTGCCGAGACCTGATGGCCGTCAAAGCCATTTAAATGGATGGGAGAATGAGCGGAGAGTTGGTGAAGTGTCCTGGTGAGTTGCTATCATTTAGCAGCAACAAGCTCTGGAGCTAGTCTACGAACAGTAGTGCACATATACAATTATTATTTTTTACTGTCAGTGTATAGCACCAAGTGAAAGTCAATGTTTTCTTTATAAATAGTGACAGTGATCATTCAGGGCCTTACATTAACTTTTTGAGGCACTTGTCCATTGGAGCCAAGTAGCCTACATTTACGCTTCACTTTTCCATGCACTAAAGTCACATCCGGTTAAGATTGTGCCTTACATTCCACTAACCCTTGTTTAAACTTGTCCAGTGGGGCAAGTACATTTCTCTTCCACTTGCCCTACAAAAAATCCACTTGTCCCAGACACTTCATATTGTTAGCTGTAGTTCAGATAAGTACACTAGTACTACCGGTAAACTTAACTATCTAGATCTAGAAATAGAAGACATCATCCTAGCTATGGGCTAGCTATGGGCTAACTTGGCAGTCCCACCTAGAAATCCCCCGAGATCATCCCTAATTAAATATTTTCCCTGACGTTGTAAACGCATTTCCAATTAGATGTCCCACGTTTTGATGGTACTAGCAGAGACCATTTTAGACATTCTCTGGTACTAGCCTAGTGTTTATCTCTAATTGATTTCAATGGTCTCTAAGCGGGCTTTGGTCTGTCGTCTCCCCAACGTGACATCATGCAATGCATTGTGGGGGAAAGAAGAATCATTGCAAAAAGTAGCCACTTTTTTGTGTTATATTCCATTTTGTGACACCCAACAACATCAAATACAATGGATAACAGTTTTAAATGTTTATTACCAACAAGCAAATAGCGGAAATTCGTTGGAAAAATAAACCTGCTATATGGCCTTTAAGATACACAATCATGTTGATATGGCAGGTAACTAGTGAGAAAACAATAAAGAAAAAAATTACCACTTGGGTCTGGGGTGTTTGGACTTGTGTTTGGGAGCCTTAATGCAACACAGTCTGTATCACGAATGCAACACAGTCCTCCTTCTTAACAGATTTTCTTGTTCTCTCCTCTGAGGTATTATATCTCAAAAAAACTCCTCTGCTCTGCTTTATGCACACAGATCCCAAACCCAGCTGGCTTGGAACTGGTTGACTTGTCTGTGTACCAGTTTTCACATGCATGCTTTGGAGTTTCCTGACTACGCTTCTCAAGCCAGACCACCTGCAACAGTTAAAAGGTCGACAGAAACTTGCTAAACCAGCAATTTAAAATGTCAGTGATTAAATATGTCTTGTGGGACAATGACAATTGACAGTCTAGATCTGCTAATTGACAAAGATGAGACAACTTACTGTGTCACAACCTCCCACGGTAGCCGTTGACACATTCTGGACAGCATATTATGTACAGGAATTTCCTGGCACCACCAAATTCACATGGAATGGATAATAGTTTTATGATCTGTCTTGAGCAATGCTTGATAACTATGTCTTGACATGACCCTTTCTTCAACCTCCCTTTTCAGGGGAATATCTTAGACATCCATTATAAAGCTTTTGATGTAACTTTACTATGTTTATATTTAAAAAATCTAAACTGATTTCACCTCTGATGTGTGACATTGAAGAAGATCTTCAGCACATATTGGACATTTGTATTCATCCCAGAGAGATCTAGAACAAACAGCATGCATGCTGTTATTTTCAAGAATAAGATTTCATAATACTGTCATGACACAATAACTTAAAATGTATGACAAAAATATTTGGAGAAGTTGGTAATTTCAGAGAAAAATTAAAACACATTCCTGACAAACATTCTTACAGGCAGGTCATCAGAGCTAAAATTAAAGTGGAAAAGGTATGAAAGACAACAGTGAGAATTTGTCAACTCAACAATTAGTTTGCTGACAGTGGTTCTATCTTTCCATGCTGGGCCTGATCAGGTGTGTGTACTGTGCAATAGTGAAAGTTGCATCTTAATGCTGTTTACATAAGTCTTTCTTATTACCAGAGTTGGGAATCCACAATATCTCTGCCAAGTGCAACTGAAAACATATGGATCCAACAGGAAAGGCTCATAAATAAAGATATGACTTATTTTTGCTCTTGTTTCGCTCAATGCAGCACTGTTGAGAAAGCATTGGCTGTTCTTAGGCTGTACGTGAGTAGGCATACATTTACATTTAGTCATTTAATGTGCATACAAGAAACAACTGACCATTTATAGCTGCTTTGATTTTACCGGTCATTTTAAATGCTACTGATAAAGCACAACACTGGAATGCAAGTACTTTTGTTTATCAACATACATTGAAATGCCAGCATGAGCAAAATGTTTGAATTCTTAAGCTATTCAAACATGTGTATTTCGTTTACATGTCTAGTTCCTTAACTGGAACCTATGGATTACAAGCCCTGCCGACCTATCCATGTACTACATCCAGCACATGCCATCCTATGAACATACATGTGCTGCTTAACCTCACACACAGCGTATCTTCAAACACTCAACAATAACTTATATCATGTAAATGTTCCCCATTGCAGTGTTTACTGTATACACATCAATAAAACAAGCTCTTTACACAATACATACAGTATGTAGCAATCAGACAATCCTTTAGAAGCACTTAGTGTGAAATGTTCTGCCACACACAAATTGAGGATGCATTACCAACATTATCTATGACCTAACTTTGTAAAGAATTTAAAACAAAAGATTCAGCAGCAGAATTTGTTACATCTGTTCTCAATTTCACAGGACAATATGTAACCTCTTGCACAAGACTGGACTTCTGCCCAAGGAACAGTAGTAAAGGGTGTAGTGATTCACTGCAGATATTCAGACATTTCTTAACCAATGCTTTGGACAGACCACGCCAATGATAAACGTTTCAGCGGTCCCATTTTTCCCTAGAAATGAAAGCATTTGAGGATTCCAAACCAAAAAGTGCCAAAATATGAATCATGTGTTTTGCACTAGGGTTATGCATATTTATTTGCCGTGTAAAAACCTTGTCTTTTCCCATGTCCAAAAAACATTTACAAGGCTTGGCTGAAGAAAAACAGATATTGCCCATAATATATTTTATGGAAGGGGAAGATGTTATATCATCCAGTACTGAGTGTGAATTGTACATGGAGGATATGGGGCACAACTAACCCATCCTTGAGTTATAATAGATGTCAGGGGACTCAAAATGGGCACCTGCCACATTGGGACATGTAGATACTTTTTAGAAGCAGATTTGTAGCTGTGTGTGTGTGTGTGTGTGTGCATACATGCATGCCTGTGTGTAGGGTCACAACACACAGTACATGAACTTTTCAGAAATGGATACAAGTAGCAATGTGAGTAGAAGCAGGACTTAGAGACCACGGGTGGAGACTGTTTTGGATACATGTATTTGGTGCTGGGATGCGTGGCTGCATTGGAATGCGTTCAGCATGAATATGGTTCTCTTGGGCTTCTGCATAAACCAAGAATGTTTCAGTGGATCGTTGTAGCCATCAGTCATCTCTTCAGAGCCCATGTGGTATCAAACTGTTTATGTTAGCTGCTACTTATTGCATTGGCTTGAATTGGCTCTGGGTACGTTGCAGTTCACAGATAATAAATTTAAAAGTCCTTCTAAATTATTGTCATTTTCATATTTGCAAATGTCTGGTCTTGACAGAGGTATGTTGAATAAATATTAAAGAAATCTCTCTTTCCAGAAGCAATCACCCTATGTTCGACACACTGCTTCTGTGCAGGGAAGAATCACTCAAGTCAAGGAATAATGATGTGGCCCATTTCAAACATATATGACCACTTTAGAGTTTCTGATCCATATTCTCTTTTGTGAGGAAACATATTCACATAGGCGCTTGAAAGTCACTCATACACACACTTTTAATTATGTTCTTACATGACTGGCTAACTCAATCTTGACTTAGGCTTAGCTACTACTGAAGCCCCTCTTCACATGTGGATTTCATTACCTGACTGGGGAAATATTATAGGGAAACATAAGTAGTACACGTTGTCCATTGTAGCCCAATGCTTCTGTCTGGTACATTGTAGTTGTATAGCTTTTATTCAAGGCAGAAGGAGAACAGGGATAGGCTGACTGGGTAGGAGAAAGTCAGCCAATCCAAGACTTAAGGCCAAACTTGATATATCACCGAGCCCCCATACTTTCATTTCTTGGTCTGGTAACAAGACACAGTGCATCCAGGCTCTTCATAATTTATAATACCTGCTATGGTTGAACACTAATCATTTATTATGTTCCCCATGAAAAGCCTCTCAGACAAACTGTAAAGCGTGTGATTAATTTCATGATATACCTTTGAGTTTTACTTTTGAGGCTTTAGGAGCTTTGTATGTTTTAGGGTATTAAGTTTTGGCAAATATAGTTTGTGCAATGAGTCTTTCAACCTCATAGTTGAAGGATGATTCACATGAATTTTTTGTGGGGTTTTCTGTCATATTTTGTCTAGCAGTCTGCACTATGACTGTTGTTGTTGACTATGACTGTTGTTGAATGACTTAATTGTCCTGGAGATTTGTAAACTCAAGTAAATGCACTGTCCATGCTTCTTCATCAGAACATTATTGCACAACATCTATCAGACAACTCATGATTCATTCCTTCTCAGCTGTTAAAAGCAGTGTGTGTACCATTACCATCTTGTCAGATGTGCTCATAAATTTACGGTTAACAGTCTCACATGGCATACTGGTCCTGCTGTTTCATTTACAGCCTGTATTTGGTCTCAATGGGGGTTCCAGTGAGCTCAGGGGAACTTTTTGTGAGTGTGTATTTTGTTTGTGTGTACGCACCTGCATGCAGAACTATTAGTTTTCTAATTAAAAACAGACCCGACCACAAATACTTCTTATGTGAGGGTACCAGTCTACTGCCAAACACCTTTTATGCTTTCATATGGCCATAAAATCATACATTCCATCATCGAGCGTTGGCATATATCAACACAAGTGCTCTAAAATCATTGTTAAATATCATTGCAGTGAAATATCAACAACATAAAGGCATTACCTGAGGTTCGGGAGGTGAAAATATTGCCTCTCCTCCTCACACCCCTCCTTCTACCCCCCATCCTTTCTCCACCTCCAGGTTACTATTGCTTTATTAATACATCTATTGCACAGAGATACAGTATAGCTCATTTGAACTGCTCCTGGTGGATCTTGGCCAGGGATAACTGACATCCATTCCTTCATTCTTGACACGGTTTCACAAGCGTCTTCAAGGGTTTTATCTGAACGCTTTATTGCTTGCATTGTTGCAGATATAGAAATATGCTACAATATCATAAAAACATATATCTGCAGCTCTTCTAATGTGGCACATGAATCAGCTTCATGTGGTTCCAAACCCCAAAGTTATTTTTATTTATTTTTGCCAAAATAAGACATTTCTTATTTGATGCAATGGCACCATTGGATACCTCACAATTAAACATCATTCTGTTAATTGATAGCTAAAGTATGATCGAACATGTGTCTTTGTAAAGAGCCTGCATGACGTCATGTTACTTATTGTGTAGTCACCCCTGAGAGAAATCTGTTGTTGAAATGTTACATTTCAAGAAGTAAATGCCTCTAAAAGCCCACCTCTACTAAAACATCATTTAGAGATGTCAAAACTCTGATTAGATCGAACCTCAGCCAACAGTACAACCCATGGAACCTCATCCAACAGTACAACAGATTGAACCTCACCTAACAGTACAAACCCTAACCCTAACAGTACTCTCTGGCAGACTAACAGTACTCTCTGGGTTAGGGTTACTCTCTGGCAAACTATATGGGGCTCTCAGTTCTCTTGAGATAGCTGAATATTGTCATCAGCACATTAGGCCAAATCCATTCTTTAACATGGCTATTCCTTTAAAAGAGTTTAAATATTCTTTAAAAATACTTTGTAAAAGTTTTAAAGAAAGATTTTTTTATTTTACAAAAACAGAAATAGAATAAATCTGATCCTGAATGCATGTCTTTAGCGATGGGTAGTCAGGCGCTTGGTAACACTTTTTCATCTAAATTGAAGAACTATATGTGAACTTCTCATCATCCCGGCCTAACCCTCCATCTCCCACGATCTCTCAATCACCCTGGGATCTGCGACTGTGACCCCTTCATCCTCTGCCAGGAACCTGGGGGTTACCATGGATGACGAGTTCTCCCTCACAGCCCACATTGCTGCAGTCTCCCGGTCGTGTAGATTCACCCTCTACAACATCCGTAACATCAGGAAATACCTGTCTGGGCATTCCGCATGAGCAACCCACCCTCTCCAGAGGATTCAGAATGCAGCAGCCCGCCTGGTTTTCAACCTACCCAGACGCTCCCATGTTACCCCGCTCCTCATCTCCCTCCACTGGCTACCCATCACAGCCGGTATCAGATTCAAGACCCTGGTACTGACCTTTCGAGTGGTGAATGGGACTGCACCCGACCACTTTTGTAAAGCTCTCTCTTGGAAGTCGCTTTGGATAAAAGCGTCGGCTAAATGAATAAATGTAAATGTAAATGTAGTATAGTCATATGCCTCCAAAAAATAGAAAATCCTCCCACAATCTTCTGGAACCTTAAGTATTGTAATCTGAATGAAGAAATGATGGCATTTTAGAACAATATTTTGGACTGTTATAAGTTTGACTGAGTGATTAGTATTAACTGAATATTTCAAGTAATGATGCAATAAATGGGGTTTCCCCTGCACAGTGGAAGGGTTCGTCACAGTCAGTCATGGAATGCCCCTCCCCCTTTATTTCCTGTATTTTCAGAATTTAAATGAAGACAGTGCCTAACCTGCGACCACAGCCAGCCTTTAAAAGTATTATTTTGCACTGCGGTAGCACTGCATGTTGTCATGATTTTTGTGTGCGTGTAGACTGTTCTTTGAAAGTCATATATTTGTGATTTGTGTACACGCTGGTTTTTGCTTTCGAATTTTATTTCACACTGGGACATTTTAGAAACAGCCAATGCACTTTGTTGCCATCAGCTTAGAGCCTGTGGAGGAAGCTGCTGCTGCAAGCACTGTCTGGTGAATTAAGCCTACAATTATGACAACTGGCTCAACCATTGTGCATGTAATGACTTCTGTTATTAACTAAATGTTTACATGTTTGTGGTTGCAAGACAATTTAACAGAGAACAAACATTTTGATTAACATAACATAAGCAATTTATTACTTAGGAAACAGCAGACAAATGAAGGCTACATAATCATTTGCATGATTGTAGGCTAACACTGCATTGGCAATTTGACTAGAATAGACGATGTGGAGGTTGAACAAGTACTTCAAGAACTTCAATTGTGATCTGAGAAATATAGGTACCAAAACCACTGAGAAGAACTGTCATCACTGCATCATGAGCACTGCACTATCTATCTTTCATTCCAGAAATCTGTGTGTGTCGCCGACATAATCGCTGGCATTGTGCCCTATCTATAATTATATAATCTATAATTTAGGAATCTGTGTATATGTGCCACCAATTCTATCATGGGCACTATGCACTATCTATAGTTCCAGTAATCTGTTGTTGTGATATAGCTTGACTGTTGATCAGAGGGGACAATCTCTCTCAGAACAAATGTCTTGAAGGCCCTCTGATGATTGGCTGTAGCATGGGACCAACTGACACTAACATGACATGGTACAATGATGTTAGAACACAAACAAATATATTGCTAAAAAGATTACATTTCAGTAAAGAATCTTGGTCTTATACCAATAGCCGATGATAGACACTTTTAATGAAGTTGAAATACTATATTTAGTGAATGTAACTTGCTACACAACTCCTGGAAATGGGTGTGGACATTAGATTAATCAGTATAGAACTACAGGCATTTAAGAACACTTCAGTAGTTATCAAAAAACAAAAGCTACTTAATTATAATTAACTCTTACAAGTAAGGACTGTTCATTGCATTTGGACCGCAAGGAGAATTGACCTTCATATAACTGGAAAACAGAGGTGATCAAGAGTTGAGTTTAATGTTTCCTGGTGTTTTAACTGGTTCTGATTTAGGTGACCTGAAGGCTGTTGGAGGTACTCTAACATCTACTCTGCAGTTGTGTCATAAAACAGTATTTGTCAACATGTCCATCAGTGTAATGGATGTAAGTTTTAAGTGTATTAAAGTTTTGAGAGAGTATAAACAGTGTGTATATACAGTACCTTGCGCTGCCAAATGTTTAACCCTCTGTCCGCCTTCCTTATATTATTGAGTTGAATCTAGGAAATTGAATCTTCGCTCTGTTTGACATTTCCTTTTCAAACACTGACACTCAAAATGAATTACTGTAAGGTGACATTGGTTTTATATTGTCATTGTCATTTGTATTTTATGTTGTTCAAGTCTTTTATTTGTCAGGTGCACAGAGCAACACAAGGTTAGACTGGGCACTGAAATTCTTAAGACAAGACAACGCAAGCACTTGGCATAACATAACATATAAGTACACAGAACAAATTTACATCTATGCTGAGCTTAGATAAGTGAACTTCCTAAATATACAGATAGCAATAAATAAACGACTATACTAACCCTAACACTAAAACTTCCTAAATTACAGATAACAATAAATAGTACGCTATACTAACCCTAATACACAAAAAAAGAAAAAAAAAAAAAAAAAAAAAAACTATTGTATTTTATATTGTACATTGGCAACTTATATTTTACTTATTGTATATTTTATTTTAATTGTATTCCACTTAGTATTGCTAGTTTATGTATCCTTAGTATAGTTAGACCACATATTTAAATTTAAGATTCCTATATGTTTACTGTATGCACCTTCCTGCCAAAGCAAATTCCTTGTCTGTGCAAACTTTCATGGCAAAGAAATCCCATTCCATAGGAACATAGAGAACTTCAGAAAAAAAGGTATCCACTAGGTGGCAGGTTAGACTGGAACTCTGTTTCAGTCACAAGTTGCTGTTGAACTAACATCTCTGTTACTGTAACTATGCATTGTTGAACTATTATCTCTGTTACTGTAACTATGCACTGCTGATCTAACATCTCTGTTAATGTAACTATGCACTGTTGAGAACACAGATTAACAATCATGTGAACAAGTGCAGCAGAGTGCAATATAATATTATAGGGTCAGATAAAGTTTGGATATTCCAACAAGAAAGCTTTTATGAAAAGAAACCATAGATGTTCATTTTATATATTATACTATTATGTTGGCATACACACTACTACGTTTACACTTTCAGGAAAAAATATGTTTTAAATATGACATTTAGTTATTATTGTTGTGTTTTTTCTCAGCTGCCCAAATCACTTTAATGTTCTAAATGAATAAACTTTCTGATCCAGGTTGAGACTATATTGTTACAAAACCCTCACCTAGTTTCTTATGACCATTTAATAGGTCTTGTAATAATTAAATACAGGCTGTAGGACTGTCTTATTAACCATCGCTGCAGGGATAAATGGATCTTTACATGTGCCTCTCCATTAACTCCTAATCTCAAATTGTGATCTGCTGAGTTGTTGATCTATTTTCGAAAGATGTGATATTCTTGGGAAACGCGGCGATTGTCTTTGTTTTCTCACCTGATACCAAACTCAGATGAATGTAAAGGTTTAATTTCCAATTTGAACTAATATGATTTCTTGATGGTGAAAATGTAGAATATAGATATGTTTGAAAAACACAAACATATATACAAACCATTCATTAAGAAAGTTTAATTCGATTTGAAATTGGGAGTTAGTAAACTATAGGTACGGTCAGTCTGAACAAATCTGTTCAAATTTTACAAAACATCTAAATGTTTAGTGGATTTGATGACTGTTTAATTGCTAATGAAGTGTAAGCTCATTAACTCAGGCACGTTTAAAACTCAGCTATATCCACAAGACAACTAATTAATGTAGAGTGGATATAAAGGGGTTGGCTATATGGCGCGCATGTGCGAACGGTTTGATGTAAAGGGTTTGGCTGCAATAAGAGGAGGTTTGGCTGCAATAAGAGGTGGTTTGAATGCAGACCACAGACTGAAGTTACTGAAGACGTCTCAACTAGTTGATTTCAGAACGCGTGCCACGGTGGTTTGAGACAGAAGTTATAGAATTCTGTATGCGTACACCTACTTAGTAAAGCTGAAGTGAACATGTTAACTAAGGTGTAGTATCACTGCCGAAACTATTTCTAAACTCTTAGCCTACACACTTTCTGTCATATTGTATCAGTTCGCAGACCTTTCTACAGGATCTCTTGGAATTCTGAAGGACTGACCTTACATTTGACCAGGTAAATTATATTATTTTACGTTATTTTACTGTATAGCTATGTGGGAAAGCAGTATAGACGTCACTTGCAAGAGAGGATCTGGAAGTTCTTTCGCTAAAAACGCAGAATGCAGACCCTAATGACAAAATAGTGAGATAGCTTTTTATTCGCAACATTTCTGATAATCTAGCATAGCCTCGCGTTTTTTCAAAATTAAAATGAACAGAAATGCCATCTACCCTTACACACTTGGATAACTAAAACTGGAAAAGTATAACATTTGTGTAAAATGGTCCAAATGGTCCAGTGAGTTCTGTGTCTTGCGCGGGCGGGCGACAGGTGGGATCTTTCTTTGTATCATTTAGAATGGTTTAAATTCGATTGATAGTTTTTTGTTGCTTACTGTTGACTTAACAACAACAAAAATGATATGCAAATATCATCACAAATACACGGTTTGGTAATTGTTTCTCTATGATGGAAAGGGATTTTATAAATGAGTGACCATTTGATAAAACACTGACCAAAATTCAAAAGAAAAATAGCGTAGGCCTACTATTTATACTATAGCTAAATCGAGACTTTATTATTAAGACTTAACAATTTTAATATTTGGCATGCCTTGCAATTTTCTACAGTAGTTTGCACCTTACCATTCAGGATATCAAGGTTGGCTCAACCTTTGATCGTTTAAGATTATTCAATGTCATGGAAAACTATTTTGTCATGACACATCCAACATTTATTATCTGTTATTTTCTATAATATTATCTTTATTTTTAAGAATTTTCAAAATATTCAATGAATCATGCTTTTCGAGGTTTGTTAGGTGACATCAGTATTCGATTTCTCTTTATTGTATAATGCTAAAATAAGTCGTTTTTGCGCAGATCCTTATTGCACATTGGTAGAACTGTAGGCCTAACTTTCTTAAGGAAATATAGTCTAGTACTCTAGTTATTAAACATATTTTTCTTGACAAATGAGGGAAAAAGTGAAGGCACACATTACTTAACATTCTAATGTCGCTAAATAAGTGCCTATATCTTTTACATTTTTCAGAGTATAGAGTACTCTGTACTGTAATCCATGTGCAAGTTCAAGGATCAGATTCAAACAAATGAATTGAAGTAATATTTTGGCATTGCATTTTTTATTGGGTCCAATAACCCAGTAAACCCTTTTGATTGAATGCATGATGTGCTGTACAATTCTGTACCTATTTACAAGACAACACAATGTTACAAGCTAATCTCAAATGATTAGAAGAACAGACATAAATAGGTCCTAAACCAATTTAAAGAAAACTAATTACAAAACAAAGGCACCCCCCTAACCTTTTTCAGCAACTCTTCTAAGATGAACAAAATAATATTTTGTGAGTAGACCTTCCCCAAAATTGAAATGGATTTGACTTTTTGCTAAAGCTTATGCAAAATGCTGTAACATTGCAGTGTGTAATTAATGTAGCCTATCTAATGGCACAGAGCACAATATGTTAAATTGAACCATAATTTGATCGCAAATGTTTTGAAACATTTCCAGATAAACGAAGCACTTGTTTCCTCACTGTAAAGTAATTAGACAATTAACTAAATTAAGCGGCGTCTCATTCCACACATTGGCTTTCTGAGGTGTGGAGTCTGACAGCTGACACCAAAAGAGCGGGAGGCAGTAGTGTCGCTTGATTGTTGAGTCGTTGTGACGGTATGTTGACATCAAAGGGTTAAGGATACGAGACTGCTCGGGAGTAACCGCTGATCTCCCCTAATGACCTCCTAAGTAAAAGTCAATTACTTCTGCGTCATGATCAGAAAGGAGCGATCCACAGGGGAGGTTTTGAGCTTCAGCCGTTGTAATTAGACCATTTTAACTTCATGTACTGCTTCAGGCCAGTTCTCACTCTACAGAACCAAATTTTATCCACCCGAAGTTCATGCATTTCTTCAGTGTGATGAATAGTAGGATACTATAGTCTTCAAGTTGCATTATTACTATCATGTTTTATTTCATTTTGGGATAGGAAGATATATATGTTTTATTTGCGCCCTTTCTTGTTTTTAACCTATAGCACTTTGAGATTTAGCTAAATATAAAGTGCATTACAAATACTATTATTATTATTATTATTATAAGTTCAAACTGCTGTCAGTCTAGGTTTCCATAATAAAGTATAAACCAGCAGTGAGGTTATGACAGTTTTATTTGAAAAACCTAAGATGACTTGCATCTTATGACACATATATAACCAAACAAAGACTAACAAAATGGATTACCGCTAATGCTTTTTCTATTGACTTCCAAATTGTGTCACACTCCTTAGGTGTGGCATTGGTCATGTGATTAAACTGTGACGGAAGATATGACTGCCATGGATCCTATCCATCCTAAGTATTGTAAAACAAAGAGGCATTATTGTTCATTGTCTTTTTCTCTTATCAAACAGTCATGGAGGTATTTTGCTCTGTGAATGGTGTCATTATATTCACCTGAGATGAGCAGTCCCAGGCATGTTTTCTGGGAAGAGGAAACACCCACACCAAACACAAGGGTTGTATGGGTTTGAGTCTGTCTGTGTCTGGATGTGTCAGTACTGTGGATTGATTTGTGTGTGCATTCCCTGACACATGCTTGACACACACACGCATACACACACACACACACACATACACACTTGTCATGTCATGTCGTTCATCGTGTGTATTTAATTCCATTGTGTCATCAGGGCCAGTGCTGTGAGCTGGAGGCTCCAATGGCAGAAATGACTGGTGGAGGCACATTTTAACACTCTCAGATGCAACAAAGCTCTGACAAAATCAGCTCCTGAGATAAATGTATTCCTTTGTTGTCTACAGTAGTGCTTTTGGTGGGGGACATGCACCACTTTAATCTGTTGATAATGAGGTCTCTTGATCATCTAGCTGGACTTCTTGTGTATTGACTTTTTGTGAATTGAGGTGTGGCATGGAATGTGTGTCCATATGTGTATTGGGGGATGACATTAGCATTAGCTAATCACATTCAAAGTGTAATTGTGTGTAAGTGTCTTCACAACAGCAGCATACAACATAAAAAATAGGAGTTGCATGATAAACATGTTAGTTTGTTTTTACTCAACTTTAAACTTAGTAAACTGGCAAAGTAAATTCCTTGTCTGTGCAAACTTTCATGGCGAATAAATCCCATTCTGATTCTGATTCTGATTATTTTCTTTCATATTCCAGGGGCAACCAACCATGGGAAGCAAGACTCTTCCATCCCCAGTCCCGCTCCACCCCCCCCTACAGCTGGCCAACTACTCCTTTCTCCAGTCCTCCACTGGCATCCAGCTCCCCATGGAGCAGACCCCTGGCATCTACAGCTTCAGTGCCCTTCATGCCATCCACCTCCATCAATGGACTCTAGGCTACCAGCCCTTCACCCTGCCCCGTGGCACTTTCTCCAAGCTGCCTGCCCTCATGGATGGCTGTTTATCCCCCATTCCCATCTTCCCCCACCTGCTCCATCCCAAGCTGGACTATGCCTCTGCCACAACAACAGTGGGTTTGCTTCAGGGCTTGAAGAACAAGCCTCGCTTTGACTTTGCCAACCTGGCAACAGCTGCCACCCAGGAAGACCCTCTTAAGGACCTGAGCCTTACCGGGGTGTTGGCAGCATCGCCTGGCCATGCGGCTGCAGGGGGCTGTCTCCTGGATGCAGCCAAGCTCTGCTCCCCTGAGCGCAAGCCCAGTCGAGGACGGCTGCCATCAAAGACGAAAAAGGAGTTTGTGTGCAAGTTCTGTGGCCGACACTTCACCAAGTCTTACAATCTGCTGATCCACGAGCGAACACACACCGACGAGAGGCCCTACACCTGCGACATCTGCCACAAAGCCTTCCGGAGGCAGGACCATCTCCGGGATCACAGGTGGGAGGATTCATTCTTCAATAAGAAATGCTGTATTTTTATGCAGTTTAAAAATATTTGGAATTTAGTTGTGCATGGACAACAATACGGGTTATTCCGTATAATCTTTAGTTCTTAAAAACCTTCACGTAGCCTAACAGACAGTCCTATATACAAGACAATCTCAAAACTAATAGCAAAGTACTATAAATAGTATTGTACTGTATAGTAACTTGGAAACATGTGCTGCAGTTTCCAGTTATGTAGACACACATACCCCATAGCGGTGGTATGTGTGAGACAACCTTTAAAGAGATCAGAAGTTATCTGGTAATAACACTGAATGTTTCTGAATTCAAGTCGTTTTTTTATTGGATGACATAATAGGGTGATTTCATTTTACTTGCGAAGGGATGTTTTAGATTTAAATGTGCTGCTATATCTTTGTCTCTCTCTGTCTCTGTCTCTCCTAGGTACATTCACTCCAAAGAGAAACCCTTTAAGTGTCAAGAGTGTGGAAAGGGATTTTGTCAGTCAAGGACTCTGGCTGTCCACAAAACATTACACATGCAGGTCAAAGAATTAAAGACACCAAAGTTCAAATGAAACCCCCCAGGATTAAATAAATAAGACAAATAACAGGAGGCACTGTGAAGGACCAAATCAGAACACAACTGAAGATGTTTTCAAGCTCAAGTGTCAGAAGTCTTCTAAATACAGTATCTTTCCAACACAGAGTGTGATGCTAAAATATGTTACAGTGAAAAGAACACCACTGTGTCTCACCTGTAAGATGTTCTTATTTATGGACTTTGGAAAACCCTGGATCTATTGCTTATACACAACATTTAACTCCATTGAACTATTGTAGCTGCTTATTCTAAGTGTTGATCCAAACATAAAGAGATGGTCAAGTCTTACGCATTTTTTGTAAACAGCACAAAAAACGGTTAAAGCCATGCAGGCATAGTTGCCTTTTCTTCCTAAAAACATTCCAATGATACTTTTGTACAGATATCTTTTCATAATTATATTTTTGCACTTTAAGCTGATTACTCATTATCTACATATATCACTGGATTCCTTATTTTAAAAATAAATAGTCATTTTCTAAACAAAATACATGTTATATTTTAAATTGTGATTTATTAGCAAAAATAAAAATGTCCTTATTTTATTATTAAAAACATTTTGCTGATATGGATCCCTTGCTTGAAAGTTTTTGTGACATTTCAGAAGTGTTAAGTGTCCTGTATGTGAAAGCATGTGAGAAAGATACACTGTGTGGCCAACAGTTTGTGGACTGCATTCAGTATACAAACACCTGCTTGTTGAACCTCTCATTCCACTCTGCCTTCTCTTTTCTGGGAAGACTTTCCAACGGTGAGTATATGATGTAAGCATAAATATAGCTACATTGTGCTGTAACAGGTTAACAGCTGTGTGCTGGATAAAAATATATATAGACGTTTTCAACATGCAGTAGTTAGGAAATGGGTGTCCTGTGTGTCCATAAAAAAATGGTGAATTTATACTCTTCACACTGTACCTACGTAATTTCCCACTATTTCATAGTTTCACAAGCTATTGATCAGGAAGACTCAACATGATGCTGTGGTCATCACTGTGGGGAAACAACGTGTGGAGCCCTATGTGCAGTTGCAATTCATGTGGTCAATCAATGTCTGGCATCGGTCTAATAAACTTGACCTACGTCACACAAGTCAGTCAACAGAGGTAGGTCCATTTACACAGAAAGCTTTTTACCCAGTTTTCTCCAGGTTATTTATTCTAGCATATATATTTTTATATTTGTGTATTCATTTTAGACAGGCTAGTGTAAAGTAGCATACATCCAAACCATACAACCAAACCATCAAATTGATGCTTGTAACAACATGAAAGATTTAATATAACTACAATAATTTGTATGTAGGAGATGCTCGCCTATTCTTTATAAACCCCTATACAATTTAACCAATCTTGACCCTAAACCGATTCTACAATTGCATTCTAGTTTTTACATAAATATTTGCTCTACATCACCTATCTTATCACGCAAAAAAAGTATTTTTATATGATGTAATGGTCTGTCATGTGGCAATGTAAATATTTTGCTGTGGTTAATTGGTATTATGCAATTGAACCTGTGGGCCTTTTCACAATTTACATTTTGAATTGAAAACAAATATTACTGTAGAGGCTTCAACATGGCTATAAACACTGTCTCTCTCACAAATCCTTGGTCTACTTGACACTCTTTATATAATCTACTGACAGGTTATGTATAACCTGTTGTTGTGATATCGTATTGTGGTAGAGGCTAGCACAGAGACCAGACAGCTGTGAAGCAGACTCTGGCAAGGTCATGCAGGGTCAAGGTCAAGGTGGCCTGCTGACCATTTCCCTTCTGTCTACAAAAAGGGATGCCAAGGACATTTTTTAAGTTGTGGTCTGTCTGAATTAATGCGTGTATAAGCTGGCAAGTGTATGACAGTGTGCTAGTGTGTCATAACTGTGTTGGGACAGATTCATTTGGGTCAGTTGTTTAAGTGTCACACTTTATTTTGCCAAGTGTCTGTTGTCATGGTTTTGTATTCATACAACTGTTGAACTTCTCATCATTGTTGTCTGACATTTCTAATGAAGAACTGATGATGAGATTGATAGTAATTTAGGCTTTGCAGAATAAGTAGTCACAATACATCCTTCCAACTATCAGGATTTTGTCATCTGAGTAATTTTGCAGTAGGAAGGCCACAGAGCGTCCAGGGGGAAAGAGAGTTCACAGGATGGAGAGCCTTGTTGCTCACCGTTCCTCTAGAAGCCAGGAACTCATCTGTCCATCAACATCTCCCTGGCTCCACTGGGATTGTCCGGGACACGGACAGTGTGAGACAGCTGGCCAGTTTGCTGTGACCTGCATGTGAGAGTACAAGGACGACACAAGAGTCCTTTCTAACCATGCACATTAGTACCCTCCGGAATTAAAACCGATTTAACTCTGTGCCAATATTATCGTGAGTTAATTATTTAATGAAAGAAACTTGAATACACTGACTGTGACGTCCCAATTCATGATTTATTATCTTAACAAAAGACTGGACTACACTGTTGACACTGTTCTTTCCAAACCTATAAACCCTCTACCAAAGTGAAAGTAACCTTAA
The DNA here is from genome assembly GCF_021917145.1 of Hypomesus transpacificus. NCBI lineage: Eukaryota > Metazoa > Chordata > Actinopteri > Osmeriformes > Osmeridae > Hypomesus > Hypomesus transpacificus. The sequence continues at coordinate 181,173 of NC_061062.1, forward strand.
TCAGGTCATGTTTAATAATACCATTTCCTTAAAGAACATGACGTCAGCCATCCAACTGAACAATCGAATAAATTATTGTAATATGTGAGCAGTCACATCCTCTATGTCCAAGCGAGATGTCATACATAACTTCTGTCGAAATGGTGTGATTAAGTGGATGTTCCTCTGGGGTTGGTACGTGGGGTCAGAGAGGAGTTAGGGAGAGGTTCGGGATAGGTCAGGTAGAGGTCAGCGAGAGAAGGTGTAAGTCACATGCTGTAGACGGTAGGGGAAATGCTAACATGTTGAGTGTTTGTGGCCTGAGGGCGGTAGAGGGCGGCAGGATGAGCGGATGATAGACTGACAGACACAGAGCCGAGAGGGACCACATCCACCATGTCACCTCCGCCCTGGTTTCCTCTTACACGGAAAAGGGAAACTGGTGTGACACTCAAATATGCCCTTTATCCCCCAATACAGAACAGAGCTCGGTCCAGCCAGGAAGGTAAATTTAGAGCTTGATGAAAATCACTTCCGTGGCATTCAACTTAGAGGGTCTCAGAGAAACACAATGGCCGAAAGACATTTCTCACCTGCAGCCAGAGGTGGGCATGGATGTCCATGGATGTGTTAAAGGTAAGGATCACCTATTCATCCTCCCAGCCACCCTCCTACCCTGCCACAGCCTGCATGAAAACCACTAGTGCATGTTGATGTTGTGCAGCTCAAAACAAATATTACTGACTTGACAAATGAGCTCAAATGTATCTACTATATATTACTTTTATAGGACACCTTTCAAAGGCTAAAATGGCAATCATTTTTAATATGCTCTTAATCCATTTCATAAATCAGTTTTCCAGCCTTCATGGCAGTGCTTTGATGATGCCTATTTGTTATTTGCTGGGAAATTAAAAAGCTGAACAAACTGTTTTGGTTCCTACCTAACACCAATTCTACACAAAGAAACCTGTATTAGGTGCAACAACCTTCCACCATCACTTATATGATATTAATAAAAGTATGGTAGGATTGTTGATAGACTGGTAGGAAAGGTTTAAAATCACTACCATGGACTGCAATTCAATATACCATAACAAGACATATCGTTCTGCAAATGGCCCTCACATTAAATGGGAAACATCTGTATGCAAAAACATGTAAACCTAAACTTTTTGTATGGGGAGTGTGTATGGTAACTCACTGAAGTGAGCAATTGACCCTCAGTTAAAGACCAGGGTTCCTGGATTTCCTACAGGTACACTCTTGCACTTTTGAGGTTCATGTTGCTTAATTTGTAATCTGTTTAACTACATGCTCTTATGTGTCTTCCCATTGGCACTTATTTGCTTTTCACAATGTGTGCTTCATGTTTTGGCTACCCGCAATGTTTTTGGGGCTATCTCGTTGTTTATGATCGTCGTTTGTTTACTCGGCACGGCTTTTTTCCTTGGAGCTCGACGCTACTGTTCCTGTTGAACTAGCCAATTCAACGTTCTGACGAATTATCTTGGCTGGCATAAACTATTAACGTAAGTTAATTATAATGTCTCACACCCACTCACATTGTCCTACATGTGTCATTTTGTTCGAAAAGTTGACTCTATTAGAGAGTCGCGTTCAGTCGCTTGAGGAAGAACGTATGCTAGTAACTTTAGATGCGACTGGCGCAACATCACAGACAGGGAGTCCTAGCGTGAGTGAGGACTCAAGTTTAGCCCCACCGGTTTCACCTTTGCAGCATGGTGGGAGTGGGACTCCGCAGACGTTAGTGATCGGTGACTCCATCACTCGTAACATTAGATTGGAGGGACCAGCGACAGTTTACTGTGTACCTGGGGCCAGAGCTACCGACATAGAAGCTAATCTTAGGGTGCTGGCTAGCACTAGGGCTAAGGCAAATGCCCAAGCTAAGGCACATGGCGCACGCACTGATGATAGGTATGAGAATATTGTCATTCATGTCGGCACCAATGATGTTAGGCTGAGGCAGTCAGAGGTCACGAAGGTTAATATTGCTCGGGCATGTGACCTTGCTCAAAAGATGAGTCGGCATCGAGTAATAGTCTCTGGCCCACTACCTGCTAGGGGGACTGACGAGATCTACAGCAGGCTTGTCTCTCTCAACCGCTGGTTGGCTCGCTTTTGCTCAGAACAGGGTTTAGGATTTGTAGATAATTGGTCTCGTTTCTGGGCCAAACCTGGCTTGTTGAAAAGTGACGGGCTCCATCCTAGCTGGAGAGGTGCTTTTCTTTTGTCTAGGAATATTGAAGCTATTCTAAAGCAGACCTGACACTCACTAGAACAAGCCGGGCTACAGTCTCTTAGAGAGTCTGATAGGTATGTTGATAGGCATGCTGTGAGCTGTTGGGGCCCCGATAGCTCAGCTTGTAGTGTAGCCAGGGTGGTTGCTGATGTTGTTTTTCCCATTGAGACGGTGTCGGCCCCCCGCCCTTTTTCCAAATTCCGGCCCTCAATTATTAGGAATTATACCAATTTAATATATATTCAGCCTTGCTCACCCGTTGCTCTTCCAACTCAGTTTCTTGATAACAGTGCCACCTTTTCAGAAGTATTATCTACGTCTAAAGCTGCCAAAAACCCATACTGGAATGTTGGGCTCCTAAACATCAGATCTCTATCCACAAAGGCCGTTTTGATTAATGATCTGATGTCTGACTGCAGCCTGGACCTGATTGGTTTCACCGAAACCTGGCTAAAACCTGATGAATATTTCCCCCTGAATGAAGCTTCGCCTCCTGATTTTGCGTATTCACACATCCCTCGTGTTTCAAAGAAAGGTGGTGGTGTTGCTATGTTATATAAAGCTAGCTTCAACCTCAGCCTAAAATCTGTCAATACCTTTAAATCATTTGAGATAATTTGTATGAAACCACCAACTACTTTAAAAAGGACTAATTCTACTACTGTTGCCCCCCCTCCTTCGTTTTGTATAGTTACTCTATACCGGCCCCCTGGCCCATACTCCCTCTTCCTTGAGGAATTTGCTGATTTTAGTGCTGATCTTGTGACATACACTGACAATATCTTAATTATGGGTGATTTTAACATTCATGTCGATGACCCAAAAGATCCTCTAAGTAAGGCCTTTACTGCTCTTATGGATTCCACAGGTCTCACTCAGGTGGTTTCTAAACCTACCCATCTTCACTCGCATACATTGGATTTAGTTCTCACGCGGGGAATCAAGATTAGTGATGTCATTGTTCATACCCACAATCCTATATTATCAGACCACTGCCTGGTAACCTTTAAAATGGATCTCTGCCAGAGCCTTGGAGGCACCCAGAATATTTCTATTAGCCGCTGCTTAACCCCAAATACAGCTCTGGAACTGGCTAGTATTCTACCCGCTGCACTAGAAGCACTTGATGTCCCGAATAAATCATTAAATGCTAAAACAAGGGATCTGAATTTGGTTCTTCAGCAATCCCTAGATTCTGTTGCTCCACTCAAACCAAGGAAAATAATAGACAAGAAACTGGCTCCATGGTATTCAGAGGAAACCCGCACTCTCAAGAGGTCCACTAGAAAATTAGAGCGTAAGTGGCGTACCACTAAATTGGAGGTTTTCCGCCTGGCCTGGAAGGACAGCCAAATAGAGTACAAGCAAGTCCTCATCAGGTCCAGATCAGAATATTTCTCTAAGTTGATTAGTAAGAACAAACACAACACTAAGTTCCTATTTGATACTGTTGCAAAACTCACTAAGAAAAGTACACTCTGTGTTAGTTCAGATCTCTCTCCCAATGATTTCTTAGATTTCTTTGACCAAAAAATCTATGCAATAAGGGACAAACTACAGACTAGTCCTGGAGGAGTGGCCATCAACACTGATTTTCCCTCTGTACCCAGCATTCTGCATGTTGAGACTCTCACTCACTTTAACCCTATTTCTATGGAAGCATTCATCAAGCTGATAGATTCCTCGAAACCCACTAGCTGCCTTCTCGATCCCCTCCCTGCCAAACTTTGTAGGGAACTTCTCCATATTATTGGACCGCCCATGCTTAGTATTATTAATGAATCTCTTGTAACTGGACAAGTCCCTGACGATTTCAAACAAGCTATTATCAAGCCCCTTCTTAAAAAACCAAACCTGGATCCAGGTTGTCTTAGCAATTACAGGCCCATTTCAAATTTGCCATCTCTCTCCAAAATTTTGGAAAAAGCTGTGGCAAAACAGCTCACTGAGCACCTCTCCTCAAATCAGCTCTATGAACCTCTCCAGTCTGGATTTCGTCTTCACCACAGCACTGAAACTGCATTAGCCAAGGTAGTCAATGATCTATTATTAGCCTCTGACGCGGGCTTTAGCTCTGTCCTTGTTCTTCTAGACCTAAGTGCAGCTTTTGACACTGTAGATCATGAGATTCTCCTGGAACGTATGGAGAACTATGTTGGGATTTCTGGTACTTCACTTCAGTGGTTCAGATCGTATCTATCTGATAGATCACAATATGTCCACTATGATGGTTGCTCATCCAGGAGCTCCATTGTAAAATACGGAGTACCACAGGGTTCAGTTTTAGGCCCTCTGTTATTTTCACTCTATATGTTGCCTTTAGGAAACATAATTAGAAGTTTTGGGGTAGATTTTCACTGCTATGCAGATGATACTCAGCTATACATGTCTATAAAGCCGGGAGAATTTCCACATGCTATGGAAACCTGTGTTTCCGGGTTGAAAACTTGGATGACTGCAAATTTCCTTCTTCTTAATTCGGATAAAACCGAGGTTCAAATTTTTGGTCCGAAAAAACACCGAAATAATTTATCCCATCTAACCTTAGACTTAGACGGCGTCAAAGTATCTCAAAGCCAGCTGGTAAAAAATCTGGGAGTCACAATGGACCCAGACCTTTCGTTTGAGTACCATATTAAGCAAATCACCAGAACAGCATTTTTCCATCTACGTAATATTGCCAAAATACGAAAATTCCTCTCAAAGGATGATGCTGAAAAACTAATACATGCTTTTGTTACGTCCCGATTGGACTACTGCAATGTGTTGTTCTCTGGCCTCCCAATTACCTACCTAAAAAACTTACAGCGGGTGCAAAATGCTGCTGCTAGACTATTGACTAAAACTAGAAAGTTTGATCATATAACATCGACTCTTACCTCTTTACACTGGCTCCCTATCCAAGCCAGAGCTGATTTCAAAGTTCTACTACTAACTTACAAATCTCTGCATGGATTGGCACCACTGTACCTCTCCGGTCTCCTTGCACCCTATTGCCCCGCAAGGTCTCTAAGATCTCAAAATGCCGGCTATCTGGTAATACCCAAAGTTAAGAAAAAAACTGCTGGAGGTAGGGCGTTCTCATATAGAGCACCTCTTCTTTGGAACAAATTACCCATCTCAATTAAGGAAGCTGATACTGTCTCGACATTTAAAACTAGATTAAAAACGTTCTTGTTTAGTCAATTCTATGATGTTAAAGGGAAGTATGTGTGTACTTTCTATGTAAACCTGGGATGTGTGCTTGCCTATGTGTGTATCACATGTAACTTTTAAATTTTAATTATAGCTTATGTTCACATTGCCCAGCTAGATGTTACAAATAAAGTAAACCTGTTACTGTATATTGTTAGTATTATTATTATTATAGTTCCGTTGCTGTATATTGTTACTGTTATAGTTTTTATTACTAGTTGGAGACAACGGGGGACTGGCTGTTTTCATCCTTATTCGTATAAGTATAACCTACTTTAGAGTTCTTTCCCCTGGAACAGATTTCATGTTCCAACTGAGGGGGGCTGTCGTTGTTTTGGTGTGTGGGGCTGCATCAAATACCCTTTTTGCTCTGTTAAATTGCTGCACTAGTCCACACTTGACCGGTGGGGATCTCATTCTATTTTGACTGTAACTGTTAGCTGCTCCTGGCATTCTCTAATCCCTGCTCTCCTCTCTGTCCCCCCCCCACACATTCCCTGTGGTGTGGGGGGTTTGAGCTGTCAGGACCTGCTTGGTCGTCGGTCTGCCAACGCTGAACCAGGTCGTCACCCGGAATCCAGTCTCCATGACGGCCAACAGCGAGTTTCCCGGTCCCATCCAACGTCTATAAAGCCGAACAATGGATTTTGGTGTTTCAAAACCCATTGACACTGTATGACTATGTTTAGCTTGTGTTCTGCTCCTCTCTCTTACCAACCGTCTCTGGAGGAGGGGATCCCTCTCTGAATTGCTCCTCCCAAGGTTTCTTCCATTTTTTCTCCCGGTGGGAGTTTTTCTGGGAGTTTTTCCTTGTCTTCCTTGAGGGTTTAGGTTGGTTGAGGGGCAGTTCTATGGGCGCATGTGAAGCCCTCTGTGACATGCTTGCGTGTAAAAAGGGCTATACAAATAAATTTGATTTGATTTGATTTATGATCATTGACCTATGCACTTTTGTAAAGCTCTCTCTTGGAAGTCGCTTTGGATAAAAGCGTCTGCTAAATGAATAAATGGAAATGTTCTCCTCTCTCCTCTTCTTTCACTGTGTGTGATTTTTTTTTCAAAAGAAAAACAAAAAACATCAGTTACCAGCATGACATGAAAACATGTAGTAGTAATGGGTACTTTTTACTTAAGTATATGTCAGAGCCCAAACTTCTTTACTTTAATTGGAAAACATTTTAGAGTCTGTACTTCTACTTGAGTGAAGGATGTGTGTACTTTTGCCATCTCTGGTCACGGCACACACCTAACCCTCATACTATAATATGAGTCAGGAGGTAGTCCTCTCCCACCCTCTTTTTTCATCAAGTTAAGAGCTTGGACAAGTCTGCTTTTAGTCAGAAGATGGAGAGAGCAAGCAAAGAAAGGCACATGGCTGCTTGTTCACATTTCCATCACAGTGTTCAAGGAGCTTTGGGTGCACACTAATCTGTTTCCAAAAATGCTGTGACCAAACTCTTATTATTTAATTCTGTAGAATTCAAAAATTCCCAAGAGCTGATTCACCTTACATTTACATTTATTCATTTAGCAGATGCTTTTATCCAAAGCGACTTCCAAGAGATAGATTTACCAAGTGCATAGGTCACTGATAACAACAAGATAGCCCCAAAACATTGTGGGTAGCCAAAACATGAAGCACATATTGTGAACAACCAAAATAAGTGCCAAAGGGAAGAACCATAAGAGCATGAAGTTAAGCAAGTTACAATCAAACAACATAAATCGCTATAAGTGCAAGTGTACCTGTAGAAAAGCAAGCAACAGTAAAAAATAAGATAACCTAAAATGAAATGTTTCGCAGCAAGTACAACAGTTTACATTTTAACAGTTTAAGCAGTTTAACCTTATGACCCAAAAAGGTTTCCTGGCATCGGATGGCTTTAAGAAGTAGGTTGCCCATCAATGACAATTGTGTATATCACTACCAAAATAAAGTGTGGTGTTGTGATGTTTTCTGATTGCCATTTAACTCTGTATTACTCGAGACAGCTATCATCTCAGTAAGTGTGAGAAGTGGTTGAAATGCAAGTGTCACGGTGACAAGAGAGCCCTGCATAACATTAGCCATTCTTATTGTTGCCTTCTGCCTTGCTCCATGGTAGCTTCATAGACTGGTTCACGTTTGTTGTGCGTGGTAGCCAGGAAATAGGAAAAGGCACGCAATGACAGGAAACTATGCTGAAACACACTACTTTCTGAAAAAAATTAACTCTGCCTCAAACCCTCACAAACTTTTCTCCACCTTCTCCACCCTTCTTAACCCCCCTCCCCTCCCCAATCCCACCCCCCTCCACCCTGACAGGAGACAACGTCTCCTCCTTCTTTGAGAAAAAAAGTTGCTGACATTAGCAGTCGGTTCCCTGAACCCACCTTTCCTACCCACTCACCCTCTATGGCTGACCCAACTAAATGTCTAAACTCTTTCTCTCCCCTGTCAGAGGCAGAGATCTCTGACCTCATTCTCTCTCATCGCCCCACTTCCTGTCCCCTTGACCCAGTCCCCTCCCCTCTCTTTCAAACCATCTCTCCCTCCATCATAACATTTCTTTTCCATGTCTTAAACTCTTCTCTTACTTCCGACACTTTTCCCTCTGCCTTCAAACAGGCCAGAGTTAGTCCTCTACCCAAAAAAGCCTCACTTAACCCAGCTGTTAGCTAACCCTAACCCTCCAGAACTACAGACCGGATCACTTCTACCCTTCTTTTCTAAAACAATTGAACGCGCTGTATCTAACCAACTGTAAAACTTTCTCTCTCAGAACAACCTGCTTGACCCCAACCAATCGGGCTTCAAGACTGGCCACTCCACAGAAACCGCCCTCCTGTCAGTCAGCACTGCCCTCCAGTCTGCCAGAGCGGCTTCGAGGTCATCCGTCATCATTCTGCTGGACCTTTCTGCAGCACTTGATACGGTTAACCATCAAATCCTGCTCGCCAAACTTTCTGAGGTGGGCATCACTGGCACTGCACTTCAGTGGGTCTCATCCTACCAGGTTTCCTGGGGAGGCAAAGTGTCAGGCCCCTGCTCTCCACTGGTGTTCCACAGGGCTCCGTCCTTGGTCCCCTCCTCTTCTCCCTGTACACCAATTCGCTTGGACCAATCATCACCTCCCATGGCTTCTCCTACCACTGCTACGCTGACGACACGCAGCTGTACCCGTCGTTCCCCCCGAATGATCCGGGGATCTTAGTTAGGATCGAGGCCTGCCTCACAGACATCTACGCCTGGATGACCAAGTACCACCTCCAGCTGAATCTGACCAAAACAGAACTCTTTATCATCCCGGCCAAACCCTACATCTCCCACGATCTCTCAATCACCCTGGGATCTGTGATGGTGACCCCCTCATCCTCTGCCAGGAACCTCGGGATGACCATGGATGATGATGCTCTCCTTCACAGCCCACATTGCTGCAGTCTCCCAGTCGTGTAGATTCACCCTCTACAACATCCGGAAGATCAGGAGATACCTGTCTGAGCATTCCACCCAGCTGCTAGTCCAAGCACTTGTCCTCTCCAAGTTGGACTACTGTAACTCGTGCTCGCCGGTCTCCCAGCCAGCGCAACCCGCCATCTCCAGAGGATTCAGAATGCGGCAGCCCGCCTGGTCTTCAATCTGCCCAGACGCTCACATGTTACCCCGCTCCTCATCTCCCTGCACTGGCTACCCATCACGGCCCGTATCGGATTCAAGACCCTGGTACTGACCTTCCGAGCGGTGAAAGGGACTGCACCCGACTACATCAAGTCTATGTTTCAGCCTTACTCCCCCACCCACCACCTTCGGTCTTCTTCTGACAACCGTCTGGTGGTCCCACCGCTCAAGAGCGCCCGGTCCCAACACAAGCTCTTCTCCTGTCTGGCACCCAATGGTGGAATCAACTCCCCACCTCCATCAGAGACACTGACTGTCTCCCCACCTTCAAGAAAAGGCTCAAGACGCACTTGTTCCGGGAGTACAACGGTACTTAGGAATGAAAAGCTGGACCTTATGTTTCCTCCGGGATCACAATGACTCTTATTGAGAGACTTGTTGCTCTTGTTGGTTAGTTGTAACTGACTTAAAACTACTGTACTTGCTGTGTATCATACTTTTGCTGCTTGCTTTTTTCCACAAGTACACCCTTGCTCTTTTTTGAGGTTCATGTTGTTAATTTGTTTAATTGTAACTTGCTGTTATGGTTCTTCCCTTTAGGACTTATTAGTTTTCACAGTGTATGCTTCATGTTTTGGCTACCCGCAATGTTTGGGGATATCTCGTTGTTTTGATCAGTGACCTCTGCATTTTTGTATAGCTCTCCTTTGGATTTCGCTTTGGATAAAAGTGTTTGCTAAATGCATAAATGTAAATGTAAATAATATTGATCATGCCACCAAACACAGATTCAGACCAAAGTAATGAGCCTGGTTTGTAAGAAGTAGAAAGTACCGATATTTGTGTAATAAATTTTGGGAGTGAAAGTAAAAAGTTGTCAGAAAAAGTAAAGCACTGAAAATCTACTGAAGTATAGTAATGAAGTATATGTACCATTTCTGGTCATTGTATGTAAAAGTGTGAAAAAGACATGCAAAGTTTCAACTGATGTGCTTTTTCAAAGGTCCTTAAAGTAGTAAAAGCCCTAAAGGAACCAGAAATGATATATGCTGTAAATTTCCTTTTTAAAGACATATTTTTTGCCTTTTTGGACAGTGACAGTTAAAAGATAGACAGTACATGTATGGGAGAAAGAGACTGGAAAGCATGCAGAAATTAGTCAAGCCAGAGACGCTGCATGTGTGCGTCAGTCAGCATGTTACATGCCCTACCCAGAGACACAAAGATTTAACTAAAGGTATCTACAATTTTATTTGTCTCAGTGTTAATCAGTAATCAGTAATGTATTACATATCAACTGATTACAATATTTAACTCATTTTACATAAATTATTAAATTAAACCAGTTGGTTATGGTGGACCCTAGTGATTGGACCCTACTGTGTGTGTGTGAGTTTCTGGCAAGGCAACAATATTATTTCTCCTCATAATTGTGTTATGATGATGATGCCATATTGACTTAAAACTGTCCAACTGTTCTGCTGCAACTTTGCTAAAAAACACAATACAAATGGCTTGCAAGGAGACCATGTTTGGGTTGTCAGTGGGATGCTTCTATGTCAAAAGAGTTCACAAGTTATTTGTTGCTTACATGAAGTATGTTGGCTAAATTGTGTTTGACTGCACATATTCCAACAAATATTTGTTAACATACATAAATTCATCCAAAAATATCAACAGATGATCACTGATCTATTTTCATACTTCTCTTGAATAGTCACAGAATAAAAGCCCTAACTATGAGGAAAATATCTGCAGTCTATCCCAGCAGGACCCTTTGAAAACCAAAGTCCTCTGCTGTGTTGGTTGAGGTCGGACAAACAGCAGACTGGATAGGTGAGAAACTTCCAGGAGGGTTAGGGTTAGGGACGACCCCCCTACTGCTTCACTGGGGTGCAGGGACGGCCCCCCTACTGCTTCACTGGGGTGCAGGGACGGCCCCCCTACTGCTTCCACTGGGGTGCAGGGACGACCCCCCTACTGCTTCACCGGGGTGCAGGGACGACCCCCCTACTGCTTCCACTGGGGTGCAGGGACGGCCCCCCTACTGCTTCACTGGGGTGCAGGGACGACCCCCCTACTGCTTCACTGGGGTGCAGTGACGACCCCCCTACTGCTTCCACTGGGGTGCAGGGACGGCCCCCCTACTGCTTCCACTGGGGTGCAGGGACGACCCCCCTACTGCTTCACTGGGGTGCAGGGACGACCCCCCTACTGCTTTCACTGGGGTGCAGGGACGGCCCCCCTACTGCTTCCACTGGGGTGCAGGGACGGCCCCCTACTGCTTCACTGGGGTGCAGGGACGGCCCCCCTACTGCTTCCACTGGCCTGTTCAAGGGGAGCAGCTGGGGGGACAACTGCAAAGTTCTCATTTTGAGACATATGATGCAGGGTGATTGATTGCCTTGCTTCTGTTGCTTGCCTGGTTCAAATCTAATTAGGCCACCAGCCACGAGATAAGAAACGGGGAGCCAAGAATGGGGGGTCACTCAAAGCAAATATACACATGGAATGCAGAGGGAAATGCACATACAGACTCACAGCCAGATATATACTGTGACACCTAACACACAAAATATTCACAGAAAGTTTGAATGCAAATAGTCTGTGGCATTTATTTGTTCTGCAACTTGTTTGCTTCTCCTTCTGTGCAGCCGTGAGCTCAAGTTAGGGAGGGTATCATAAGGAGGCACTGCACATCAGATACGAGTGACTAGAAAGAGAGAGAAGACAGAAATGTTGTGTTGTGGAAAGTATAACTAGGGTAGAGACTGAATAGTAGCTATGTTGTATTGTTGAGAGTATAGCTGGACTAGAGGCTGAACAGTAGAGAGCAGTAAGAGATAACAGCTCATGAGAAGCATTAGATAAATCAATTGGAGGAGGATAGTGGGATGTTTCACACTAGCGGGAAGCAGAGATAACATGGGGCATGCACATACAGACCATGGGAGACAGTGTGCATGACCACTGCATATTAGTCAAAGAGTAGCCAGAGAGAGATAATCCTGCAAATAAAGAGAGCCGAGTAATGTTTTCTCTGAAAACCTCTGAGACACTTGAGATGGGGCTTTCACTCTGAGCATTACAATGTCTTCCCTGTGACCCCCCCCACAAGAGAAAACATTGAGACCAGTGGCTGGAAGGAACTCAGAAACATGCGGGAAAGCATCCTCAGAATCCTTGCACTCCTGCCAAAATGAATAGATATCAGGATTGAAGGAGATGTGGTATCAAAATTTCCAATATTTGGCTCCACAAACACATATGCTGTTGCAAAAACAGAGGCCAAGGAGTCTCCTGCTGGTTGTTCAAATAGAAAAACGTTTCATTATGAACCTTTGGGAAATGGAACCACTATCCTGGGGGTTAGGGTTTGGCCCATTCTGAGCCTGAAGCTTCCAACTTATCCTTGTAGAAGAAGACTTTGTCCTGTATTAATGTTAATTCTGCTTCAAGTCCCTTGTTGTGTTTATCAGTGATGACCTCTCCTAGTCAAAGCATTCGAAGGTGGCAGTAAAATATGCCCAAATTACTACCCTACTTCTTGAGGAGACTCATGGCATGTCAAAAGTCTCTCCCACTTCTACAGGTGAGTATTCTCACTGGCTGCATCACTTCCTGGTTATGAGCGCATCATGCCAGTTCCCTCTGTGCAAGGCATCTACCACACACAATGTCCGAGAAAAGCATCTCTGGACAGCCAGACTCACAAATAGTTTTTCCCCCCCAGGCTATCAGGCTTCTCAACCATAAACTTCAAACCTACTTCATGTACATATCCATTGGTACTCCAACACTTTATGATATATATATTTTGTACTTACTACGTGACTGTTGCCTTGCCTTGTCATAAGAATTTCAAGACCTAGAATGACCTGTATTATACAGTGCATATGACAAATACATCTCTTTGACTTGGCTACAAACTTGAGAAATGAACGTATAATAAACACGTTTAACAACCATTAGGCTACACCTAGAACTTCTAAAATAACACAGCAACAAATAAATACAGATATAGACATATATAGAGTATGAACCCTTTGGAATGATGAGATGCTATGATGGTTTGTAAGCTGTCCCTAACACGCTGTTTCACTTTGGCCCTTTTACACGCTAACTACATAATGGATGGATTGGGGAAAGGAATGCACGGAGCAGGCAATCATCTTTAAAATGGCACTCTTGACCCACAGAGACATTGTGTTTCAAATGGTTTAGCATTTTTTGTCAATTGAATGGGAAGCACATGTTTGTAAATTAAAGTTACAGCCGAGTTAAATTAACATTTTCTGATGTCCTGCCAAATTTGACACTTACAGAATAAATATAAATAAATATTTCTACTTACAGTTTTACTATTTAAAAAATAAAAAATACATTTAGATCAATCTTGAAATCACCCTCAATATATGTAGATCTTTCACAGAGTAGAACATGTACGTTTGAAATAATGTTTAATCCTTGATAGAACTGTCTTTTCAGACACTTGACACAAGTGTAAATCGCAGTCTTTTTACAGTGTGGACACATACACTGCTGTACTGAATGAGAGAACTGTCTCATTATTAACCAACTTGCATTTGACTGTATACATTGCATATGGTCAATGATAATTTGGAATGCAATGCCTACTTCTAAATGACAGAGGACTCCAAATGTGGGGGAATGTGATTATTTGTACCTCAGATTAAGTCTGAGCCTTTCCCAAACAATCGGATATAATCTTCATTTTAAGACTTGGCAGTTTTGTAACACAATGCTTAGCTTGATGGAAGATGATTATTTTGTTCCACAAAGCCACATGTACAGGTGGTAGGAAGGGGTAGGTTTAGCACATGAACTGTGATCACTGCACATAGCTAGGGTTAGCTAGGGCACATAGCACAATGACTAAATGTAAATGTGTAGCTGCAGATGTTCAGATTTAGTCATTTGGCAGACGCTCCTATCCAGAGCGACTTACAGTAAGTACAGGGACATTCTCCCCGAGGCAGATAGGGTGAAGTGCCTTGCCCAAGGGCACAATGTCATTGCGCAGGCAGGATTCGAACCGGCAACCTTCTGATTAATAGCCCAACTCCCTAACCGCTCAGGCATCTGACCCCTCAACCCCCTAGTCATTTCTTCCAATGACTATTTTCTTTTTACTTTCAGGACCACTGGATGACAAGTTTTCACTACCTCTAAACTCACCTACACACTGCCTCTTTAGAGGATGAGCTAAAGGGTTAGGGTGGTACACCATGGTGGTACGCCATTACTCATCCAAATCCTAACCCTGACTCATCTACACACTGCCTCTTTAGAGTTTTTTACTTTTCAAAAATGTGAGAGAAAATAAAACTAAACCAGTGCAACCGATCATCTTCCAAAATGGGAGTTTATCTAAAAGCTAACCATAACAACAGCAGCAGGGAGGAGGAATGACGATGAAGAGGAATGATGATGAAGACCACTTGGGCTGCAGAACTTAGTTTTGATCTCTTTCCAAGAGCAGCTTTGGTAACTTTAGCCAAACATCCCCCATCGCTCTGTGTGTTTCTTACTCCTTCACTCAAGGTGTCAAGATGAAATGATTACTTTGTGAGCTAGACAAAACAATTATTATGTTAATGTGAAAAGCATTGTGGTAAATCAGAATTTGATTTTTTGCCATGTAAGTTTACACAAACATCGAATTTACTGTGGCAGGAATGTGCATACAAAAAACATTTACGGATCTTAATTTAGTAGAATGTATAAAATAAAAAAGTCTGACACTAAATATTATTATTTTTTTGCCTCGTGAAACGTTGTGAAAATATATATTTTTTGGCTGTACCAAATATTGCTTCATTGTGAAATGATGCAACTAAATCAGTTGAGGTTCAAGTCCGATCTGTCAACTCCTGTTGTGAATATAAAATGTCCATACTTACATGCATCCATACTGTGCAACCACATTGCTTCAGACGGCTGAGGTGGGGCCTGAGACAGAGCCTAGTGAAAGTGAACTTCTTTGATTGAACCTGAAGTAACAATGAACAAAAAGCGAATTTTCTGGGGAGCCTCACTCCATGTGGGTGGGCCACTCATGTCTGTGGTGAGGCACACAAACCATCCTTCACATCAGTGGATGATCGTATTTGTGCCGTTGCTTGACGCCCACTTGCGCCCTCCCTCTGGGCCGCTGTCCCCGGGCCACTGTCCCCGGGGGCCTGGGGGAGCTGGGGGGGCCTGGGGGGAGCTGGGGGGGGGGGCCTGAGGCAGGCCTGGGGGAGCTGGGGGGGGCCTGGGGGGCTGGGGGGTTCTGACTCTGGGGATCTACCAGTATACACACACTTAATGTACATACATAAATGCATACCAACATGGTTTACACAATACATCATTAACATTGTACATTCCATTGATGTGGCATAATGTGGATCATCAGAACCTCATGTAAGATAAAACAATAGTGGTGGAAGCAGTTCCCTCCCTCCCTCAAATGCATTTCGCAATAAACAGTCTACTCAGACATTGCACAAGGTGGACCAAGAACATGTCTTGATTTGCAACACGGAACTATAACATATTGCTTTTTTAGTTCGCAAGCTCACACTCCTTACCCCATTTCTTATTTTCAAGCACCTTTATTTCAGCAGGAGCCCAACAAGGTTAGAAGCTATGCAAGAGAGCCCTGCATACAAAAAGACAAGCACTTCAAGCATCTATTTAGATCTCGGTTGACAGTACAGATAGTTAAAATGATTTGCATCATTGATGAGTACTTGATGAGTATCTACTATACTGTACTCTACTCTGCTTTACTGTACTCTGTTTTAGGCTTCTTCTCCTCTTCCCTCTTTCGAAAGGTTGAAAAAAAAATACATACATAAACTGTGAGTATCTTTTTATTTCATAGTACAGTTTCGAAAAGTAGAAAAAACATTTAGGAAAAAAAGATTGTATAAATTGTCTGGGTACCAGGGTTTTCCTTGTGGAAATACAAATCTTTCTTTTTATCTCATTGTTAGTGACGTTGAGGTGAACAGAATTGACGATGTGAAAAGATAAATAAACAATCCCAAGAATTCTGCGTTTGCAGCTTGGAGCCAACACTATAAATTGTACCATAGATGTAAAACCATTGTTATTCTTGCACGTTTGCAATGATCAGGAACTAATGGGCTGGTGAGAGATGAGAGAGTGTAAAGCAGAAGGACACACACCCAAGGGAATAGCAAGCAGTTGGGCTGAATGCCAGACCACAGAACACCTGACCATATGTTACTTTATTTATAGTTTAATTAAATGTTTTAAAATGCTTTAGTAAATACAATATTGTCTTATCAGGAATAGTCTTCATTGTTTTCTTTTTATTACAGTAGAGTAAAAGTATGCAAGAAAGAGTATGTTTGTTTGTTTTCCAATTCCCTTAAATGTGAAATTTTTGTGACAATGTGAGGATTATATCTGTCATCATGTTTCAATTCCCTTGGTCCAGTATGACCAAAGTTGATGAGAAGCTAAGAAAAATGCAATTGGGATAAATAAATTACCCGGTTGAAATCGTAATTCTCTGAAACTGAGAACATTCTACCTCATAATTTCAATCCAATTTCTGGTATGTGTTGACGAGTAAACTAATTTCAATCCTTTATTTAAACAGAAGCTTTGACAGATTGTAGTAATGTAGACTATGCTTTGTTTTGTAGTTTGGTACTTGAATGTGAAACAAGTCTTGGACTGGAGAGGAGAGCTAATGTAAGGTGCCTGCGACTGTAGCTGTGAAAAATAATCATTCATCCCCCAGTCAATCCACCCTTAATCCCAAACCACTCTGGAACAATGATCGCTGACACCGTCTTTTCTCCTCAGAAGACATCATCCCTTACTGGTATTTGTGGCCACATCCATTCTTTGGGGATATTGTAGCAATTTCTCAGGAATCTGCTTTTGTAAAAAGCCCACGTTAGATGAGCCCTCATGACAAGTGGAGCACATTATTCAAGCTGTAACAATCAGCATGCCGGGGCTCCTCTGTGCCTCTGCTGTTGACATCAGCCTGTTTGGTTATTCTGCATCCACTCAAAGGCTCATTATTGCGCCTACTGCAGTTTATTTGACTGACTGACTTGACTTCAATCTGACTTCAGCTATGTTTAGCCTTTGGCAAATTACCACTCTACCTACAATAATTGCTTGAGGGTACTATACACATAAAGTAATCTATGACGGTTATTTCAACAATTAAGTACACAACTCTTAGCATATGTCGGCTAGGAATAAGGTGCGTCAATACATCAGTATTGTCATGTACTTGAATCATCATGATTGTTTATATATTTTACGTTTACTATTTACTGTTGTAATATTGTATTCTGTAATGTAATATAGCTGTAGAGTTTATCATTATTTTCAGGCAAACAGTGTCCAGAAGTACAGTTTGTATGAAAAACATAACCTTTGACACATCTTTCTTACACAACAATTATTACATTGGTATATTTATCACAAACACAGAACTGTGTTCTGGAACCACAGAATTATGATGTAGAAGCTAATTGTTCACAAGATCAGAGTTACTCCTATTTTTCTTCTAAAGTTACTTTTAATTTTCTAATGGTTGGCATTAGTGTTTCAAATTACCACAACACTGACCCTCCTTAAGTTTAGTAATGGCAGTAAAACACACCCTAAAAATACCTTATTGCTTCCAGATTAACCATTACAATATTATGAGAGGAATGTGGAGGGGCAGATTCAAGAGGAAATACCATGAGGTCAGAATAATGGTCTCCTTGGGATCCAGCTAACAGCAATGGAAGTCATGATGGAGATCCATGTTTGTTTAGCGGAGGGTGAGAACTAACCTGGTAAAGTGAAAGGCTTGTGGTTATGTCAACACTGGCTGGGCACATGGAGTCCTGCTCCTAAACCACTCTGTCAGACTTTTGTCAAGACAGCGCAATTATAGTGACTCACTCTAACAGAACACATGCCTTCTATTCATCCACAACGGGCTTTATTCAAACAGAGGCATGAAATCGTACTGTAAATATAAGTAAAATATTCTTTACACTTATGTTTACTGGGTCAATGGGTCAATTCACTGTCATTGCGCCTGTTTTCTGTTGATGTGGCAAACCCAGTCAGTAGCATACGCAGCCCATGATAACAGGGATGGATCTGTATCACATGTTCTTCAACTATATTAAAGTTAAAATATATATAACACAAACAAGATAACTATTGATTTTTTCTTTTTTGGAATAACAGTTTATCAGTATAAAATACAATGTGTGATAATAGATCAGGTGGCGTGTGGACCTATATTTCTCTTTTTGCGGGAAGTTAACATTTAGGATTTGCTATCATTGTGACATTGTGTCTTGGTTTTGTAATGTAATGACAAATCTCCCTTTTGACAAATGACAAAACACCTTTCATAAAAGACAACAGAGACACAACACGGGCTAACGTGTGCATTCTGGGTTAGTTTCCCTCAACTGACTCATTTTAAATCGTCTATTGTGGCTTTTTTTACCACAATCGAAAATAACTCACACACTACACAACAGATGTGTCTTAACAATATCCAACAAACTTGAAGTTACAGTAATACAATTGATAAGCGTTGAACTAAATGTAATTTAAAATTAGGGGGGTCAGATGCCTGAGCGGTTAGGGAGTCGGGCTATTAATCAGAGGGTTGTTGGTTCGATTCCTGGCTGAAATGACGTTGTGTCCTTGGGCAAGGCACTTCACCCTACTTGCCTCGGGGAGAATGTCCCTGTACTTACTGTTAGTCGCTCTGGATAAGAGTGTCTGCTAAATGACTAAATGTAATGTAATGTAAAACACATTTGTAATTTATTTGTCAGATAATGGGTGTGTTCATCCTTTGTCAGAGAAATGTAGATGAAGACTTTTTCTGTAAAAAGGGGTTTAAAGTTGTTGTCTGAAATATATCTATGCTGAGCCAAAGGCTGCTCTTGTTAAGAGGGAACTAGTAGACTGCAGATGTATTCATTACAGGCAGCACCCCTTCAGATAAGCTTTCCAGACTCTTGAAACAGCACCAAAAGTTAGGAATGAATAAGAAGTCATTTGTGTGGCCTCAGATAAGCTTGAATCTGTATTTAGCTTGATTGTTGGCCATTGCCACATAAGCCTAAAAATATTTAAAGTAGAATTTGGTACCAGACAGAGCAATAATTAAATGTTTATGAAAACGTTCTTTTGCCAAAGACCATATAACAGGAACCTTATGTAAATGAAGCAATATAATATGGGAATTTCACAATATAAAACATCAGCCTGTGATAGATTTGCATTGAAATTCAGTGAACTAGCGTTATATTCATAAAGCAACCATTTGGTGGGCTCAGTTTCACTCTCTTTTACTCTTGGCTGGGGCTTAGCTGTGGTTTATGTGATTCGACTATGATTGGTTGGCACTCGCATCAATATCTCTGAACCAAGAGGGAGCTGGACACCCAGCCTGCCTCCTGTTGTACTGCTTTGTGTAACAGCATCCTATCATCAATAAAGATTGGCTATGTGTTTATATTGCATGTACAATTGTTTTTATAGATGTAGACATACAACATACAACTAATAGTATTAATAAGTGTCAGTCATATTCAAAAGGTCTCTCCGGGATATTGCCCTTTATATGAGTTTGGAGGATGGAGGTCTTTCAGACTCCAGTTAGCATTAGCTGCAAGGAGGGAGAGAGCTGTGTAATACTTTGTGAGAAGATTTATGTGCTGCATAGAACTTTCAGTTGCAGCATTTTCATACACCCCTCAATGTACACACATGATTAAATAATGATGACAGAACTAAGGTTTCCAATACCACACACCTATTTTGCATTAACATCATAATATCAATGCAACCATGTATGCATTTTTATACATGAGTATCAAAACAGTCCATCTAATTTTGATTGCGAAGAGGGTGAACTGATCTAATGTTCCCTTTTGTGTAAAATATGTTCTCTCAGATTCCTAGATTCCAATGACAGACTTCCAAAGTTGTGTTGTAAAACTACAAAGAAAAACAAACTTGTTTGGAATAAATGCTCTCTTCTTCCATGTACTCTGTAAGGCTGTGAATGTTAACTAGGTTAAAGCCTGACACACTCTCAGCATGTGTATGCGACACTCCCAGTATGCAGAAACAAGTTTAATTTTCAAAATCTTGGAGTGAACCTTTACAGTATACACAGGTCACTGTTAATATTTCCTATGTGCCTCCATCCTCTCAGTGGCATTAAGAGACCAGAACTAGATGGACTCTGGCAGCTGTCAGTGTGAGTATGTGCCTAAGCAAATAATGCTGAATAACTTTGCCATGCTGAACATATTAAGTGCTGCACCTCCTGTTTAGGGCTGACAGACAAGAGCTGTGCAGGCCTACGCTACTGATGTAACCAGTTGTGTATGCAAAGCTGGGCTTGTGTTAAAATCTGGAGGCATTAAGATATTTATGGGTTCTCTTTTTTCTTCACTGCACTTCTGCTTAATACTGTGAACAGCAATCTTTATTGTCTTTCATTTTGATCTAATAAGGCCCAAGATATAATACAACTGAATACTCCATCCACTACTGTGTACTCCAGTTTAACTACTGAATTCATCGTAGAATGGAGTGGGTTTCTCTATGTGGCATCAGTATCAACACTTACAGTTTTTCACAATTGCTAACACACAAAAAGCAAAACTTTGGCACAATTTTCACAACCTTAACGTCATGTACCAATAGCTCGACCCAATTTATCACTACTTTACACTCCCTTATCTGCATTATACTCTGACTTTCCTTTTTTACACAATTATGTCAATTACACATCACCTTGTTGTCAAAACACACACAATGTTCAGTTGTTGCACACACTTCTCCAGTAAAGTCTCAAAGCATCAACCTACAACACACAACTACTCAAATCTCTAAACACTCAGGTCTGGTGAGCAATTTTCGATCAGGACTGCAGTTTAAAAAGGGCCTTGAGCCTCTATTTTGTTTGGTGAACAATGGAGAACTTAGAACATATCAACAACCAGAGAAGGAGAGGGGTAAGAGTGAGAGGAGGAAGAGGAGGACAAGGAAAAGAACAAGGAAGAAGACAAGGAAGAGGACAAGGAAGAGGATGACAAGGAGGAGGAGGAGGAGGAGGAAGGGGAGAAGAAGAAGGAGGTGGAGGAGAAAGAAAGAGAACGGTGATCTCTACTGAGATTCGGGCCACCGTGGTTGACCATGTGCTCAACCATGGTTTGAGCATGAGGAAGGCTGGCCGGAGGGTCCAACCAAATCTCAGTCGCTTCACAGTTGCTGCCATCATTAGAAACTTTAGAATGGAGTACGGGTATGAATTGTATTTGCCTTGTGTACTGAAATATTGGATATCAATAGAATACAGTGTGCTCACTTAATTTGTATTTTGCAGGACTGAAAGAGAACCACGACGTGGAGGAAGAACATGCACTTTCACAGCCGATCCGGAGACTGACATTGTGAAAATGGTTAGTGAAAACAACACTATCACACTCAGACAGATACAAACCAGGATCCTGGCTGACCATGCCACATTCAGAAACATCCAGACCATCAGCCTCTCTACACTGTACCGTGTTCTTTGCAGGAATGCAATGCAGATGAAACAAGTGTACAGGGTCCTATTCGACCGGAACACAGACCACATCAAGGAGTTACGGCAAGAGTTTGTAAGTCCCATACATTCAGCACTGACACATGCATGTATTGCACCTGTAATGTGTCTTACTGTACCCCACTGTGTTGACCCATCTGTGTCCATACTATACAGTAACTTGCATTATCATGCTGTCTGTTCCAGCAGATCCAGGAGCATGACACAGCTAATGATCTATATGAATACATGAATATATGTTCATTGATGAGGTTGGATTCAACCTGGTCAAGAGGAGGCGCCGGGGCAGAAATGTCATTGGCCAGCGCACCATTGTTGAGGTCCCTGCCGAGCGTGGTGGGAATATCACTTTGTGTGCTGCAATGGGTTGAGCAGGCCCGTTGACAGTACTGTACTGTTAAAAAAAAACAGTGTTATGTGCATATGTGAGCTGTTTTAAGTTTGACTATGAAAATTTGGCCTACACTGAGACATTTTACAAAAGTTGAAATGGCTCATTCTCCAGAGTCATTGTCATTCATATGGTGTGTTCCATTTCGAGAATTGTGTTTTCAATTTTGCACTACTGTGTGCTGTGAATGCTTGGTAGTGTGCAGCAAATGCTTATTGTGTGTACTGTTATGAATGGTATGTGTGTCATTTGAAAATATGGCTGTGTGTACCAAATGAGAACACAAGTTCCATTTTGTAAACAGGTTAGAGATTTGATGGCAAAGAGTCATCTCGCAAAGGGAGTGTCAGGTTTAGCATTTTGTGTGTGAGGTTTTCAGTTTTGTGTGTGCAGTTTTGAGAAAGACGTTATAGTTTTGAGAAACGTATGTTAACAATTGTGAAAAACTGTAACAAATATCCCATTATAAACTGTGGCACTGCTAGGGATACCTTCCTATGTAATATGACAGTTCAAATGTACTGATGGTTACTTTATATTACAAAAGAACACATGTGTTATTGTCAATGCAACAATAAGTGTCTTGATTGTTACCAGGTGTTATCATTCAGTTACTTTCTGAATACTTCTCTATGTTGCTTCTCAAAAAATGTTTTTTGTTTTTATATTTCACAGCAGCTGCCACATGCTGGAGAGACAATTTATAGGTTTTAATAAAGAAGGAAACAACTTATGGCAGGTGATGGGGTTGGTGACAATAAGAAGGCTTCTTTTCTCAGGAATTTCTGAAAGCTGTGGGCTGCCAATTTTGAAACAAAGCTTATTTGTCAGGTAGAAGCATTTGGAAAACACCTTTCATACTTTTGGAACCGTTGTCTGCTGTAAACAGTATGGCTTTTGTCTTTCTCTTTTCTACAGTTCAACATCTGCTAGATGGAGACATAAGATAAGCAACATCCTCACGTGAAGGATACAGGTATCCTCAGGTATACTTTGTGACATGGGTATTCAGGACACTGAGTATTATTATCACTCCCAGTAAGAGGACATAAGAATTGACACCCAGGTTCATGAACAGTCAATCATTTCTGTGACATTAGTCTGTTTCAAGCATAAATGGAAGTGAACCAACATCATATAAACTGAAATGATCACAGTAATCTAACATTGTGAGCAATTGTTGTACTTGATAATAACAAAAAACATAAAAATACTGTTAAATATATTTAACAGCTGACAGAATGTCTCATCTTTGCCTTTGTAAATAAAGCTATCAGGATTATGATGACCTTAAAGAAGAACAAAAAACAAACATTCAAAACAATCTGGGAGTCACAGCCATTGTGTGTGGTTCTCATAAAGACATATTCCCTGATGTTTGTTTTTTGCTGTGTTTTTGTTGTTTACCAGGGGGGATTCCAGAAAGCCGGTTATGCAACATAACCGGGTAAGTTCACCCACCAGCTGATTCACAATGTTGCAGCAACCCACTGGCAATGTTGGTACAACGCTTGGTGTCAGCTGGGGAGTTAACTTACCTGGGTATGTCACATAACCTAAATTTCTGGAATACCCCCCAGAACAGTGAAATTCTTGAGAAAACATTCATGGTGATTTAAGTAATCCAAAGACATTATCACATCGAAGATGTTGCCTAACCTATTTGTTGACTTTAGCAGCTGTCCTGCAACAGACAAAGGTAGTTTTATCTGCTTTTTACAGGTAGTGCCTGTCATAAACAACACACCTGGGTGGTGCTTGTCATAAACAACACACCTGGGTAGTTCATCAAAGCCTTCACACACCCATCCAGCTGTAGTTCAAATGCAGCAATACAAGGCTGCTGTTGCTGTCTCAAAATGGCTCATGTTAAAATTATTTATCAATAAAGTAAAGACGCTAATAACTCCATCCTTGTTGTAAAGAAAGCTTGTGAAATCTAAAGCAGGTCCTGGAATGCTGAGTTAAATTATGTTGTTTTCTTTTTTCTCCATTGAATTATGTAATGTACCCAACCTGACAAAAAATATTCAATCTGTCAATAAGAAGTAGAAACTTGGTGTATAACTCCCTTGTTGAGTGAATCCATGTAGGTGTTTGTTATTATAAGACCTGCCATCCTAGTGTGTGCACATGTTGAGCTTGTCTCATTCACTCCATGCTCAGCAGCAAATAGTAACTTCAATTTCACACCAGCAATTTAAATAAGATTTTAAGGTTAAAAGTAATCACTTGCTAGTTCTTAGCAGTATAGTATTAACTAGTCTGTCTAGTATTTACAGGTAAGATGCGAGAAAAAAGCTTTTGAAATGCTTCAGTAACAAGTATAGACGACAGAATCACAATGCCAACATTACATGAACTAGTATGCATTGGAGTCAAACGCATCTATTCGTATTACAGCCACTACAAAGATTTGATGTGCAGATGAAGGCCTTATTTCCCTGGCAGAACTGTATCCTCAGACTGTTCACTCTCCCTGCTGTCACATTCAGCCTGCTGTTATTGAGCTGGGTTTACACAGGCCCGCCTACTATGAACTGAAGCACATCAATTAACAATTCAAATCAAGGATGTCTATGGATAAACTTTACTTAATTGTTTTCATCTATATACTTTCAAATGTAATCCCTTATTGTGGCTTACACTTAAACTTGACAAAGTCTTCTCTAATTCATAAAAATTATAGATTTTTGCTGTAGAATGATCGGTAAAGATCTATAAGCATGCCATCACACATGCCGTCTGATTTAAGTGTTCATTAAATAGTCTAAAGATTCACTTTCTTGTTTCAATATATTAACAAATTACTATGCAAACAATATCAGCACGTCAACTGCATGGAACATTCCCTTAAGGCAATTTTGCCTTTCTTGACAGACAGATAGTACAACCCCCTTTTGTTCATCATCAGAACAGAAGTAGTGTTGTGGTTAAGCTGTTTCCCCTCAGTGGAATGTGCCATCAGAGTTCTGTTAAAACACAGTCATCTCTTTTCAGTGCTTGTAGCTATTTGATCTCAGATATATTGACCTGCTCATTTATTACACACAGATTATGATTACACATTAGATCACAGTGAATTAAATGCTAAAATGATATTTGACTGTAAACCCAAAGGTAGAGGAGGGTAGTGCCCACTAGGAGGCTGCAGAAACACACACAGACACACGCACAGATTAGTGGCCTCCTTCTCAACATACTACCAAGAACACAGAAATTATTATAACAAATAATACATCAACAACAACAACGACAACAATACATATAGATATGTGCTCCCCAACTGATATGCCTGATCATATGGTGTGTGCTGTGCTATAGATAGACAGTAGAAACAACTGTTAATACAGATCATTACACACAGCAAACATGCCGTTTAGGAAGACACCACTCCGCAGTCTCACATTTCTCTTCCCTGTGATCCTTTGCTGAACTGCTCTCACGCAGTGACGCGTTTGGCCCTGAGATCCATATTGCATACCTCAGGCCCTTGTCTAAACAGGAAAGGGGAGTTTGAATCACTACCCCTTTGTAGTGGATAACTTTGGCTGGCAGTTTTCCAATTCTTCTTGCTGTGTGTGTCGGGAGGGATCTCATTAATGCATGGTGTTCAGCATACATTATGCCCTGTTTTAAATTTGACAAAGGTTGTCAGAAATGTCTTGTATTCTAAGGAGGACTTTCATGTTGAGCTGCACTAAGTGATGGAGGCATGGACCTTGGGAGACTGGGCACTGCACTAGCATTCTCTGCCAACATGCACTACATTAGTCAACTATCAATGAAGTGTTCCACGTCTCATGTGAACAGCCTTTTAAGGCCCTAATTAATATCTAGGAGCAAACGTTTGAAGGTTTATTGTAGCCATTGTGCATGATAGACATTGCCTCTCCTTCCAGGTTAAAATACCTACACCCATTATAATGACTGTATTGGCATCTCTTACCTTAGCTGAGAGGAATCCTGCATTCTAAAGTTTAGGCTGAATTATTTACATAACGCTTGAGTCACTGAGGATAATAAATCGACAGGGGGGTCATTAAGTTGTGGATGGGCCTGTTGCATTTAAACTTACCCAGCCTTCTGACGTTTAAGTTTCAGAGGCAAACACTGTTAAGGATGAAGTTTGCTTGCTCAGCTCAAATGTTTGATGATGAATCAGACTTACTGGACATGTATTATGGTAAAACATTTCTAAGGACTTAAGATTAATCAAATCAAATTAATCAAATAAGAACTGGTGACCATGAGCACATGGGTAAAAGCACCTCAGTTCAATATGAGTGGCACCATGTGTATTTATTACATAATGAGTTGTTTCTGTTAACAAAATACACTTGAATGTTCCCACCTTTCATTGCTCTGTGGTGTGTCTTATTTACCTAGCCTCAGCTCATGTTGGAACTCATATGAATGTCTTCTCATTTGCTTTTACGTCCTTGCTTTCTTCACACCTTTTCTATCAATAAGAAATGACGGAGTGTTGTGAATCTTTACATTTACATTTAGTCATTTACATTTAGTCATTCTTTACAAGCACAAACATTTGAATTGTCCTCAGGCCACCACTGAGGGAGGCTCGGTACATAGCTACTGATTGGGTCACTCACATCAGCTGGTGTGTTCTGAACCACTCAGGTGAGAACAGGTTGCAATAAGCAATCAAACCAATACTAACACAAAAGCATAATTGGCAATTGTGGGTAGCTAATTTAATAATCTAGCCCAGAGACATGAAGCTTGCAAACTAGCACAACAGATAACCCTAACCCTAAGCAGTATATCATGTTTAGAGCAAAAACACCACCACATATTTCACAGCAGATGTGTCCATGTTTTATGTGTGTTTGTGTGTGTAATGGTGTGTGAGGATGTAGGCAAGTGCTGGGTGTGTGATCTTGTGGGGCCAAGGCAGCAGTGTGCCTGGTTTTTTGTTAGTAAAAAACAAAGACTTGGCAGCAGAGGGCCAAGACAGTGTGCATGTGTTTGTGTTCTACGCTGTGGGCTCAGGACAGCCCTGCGCGCGCGGTTGTGATCCACTGCCAAACACAGCAGAGCAGGGGTAGAGCAGGGGTAGAGCAGGGGTAGAACAGGGGTAGAACAGGGGTAGAGCAGGGGTAGAACAGGGGTAGAGCAGGGGTAGAACAGGGGTAGAGCAGGGGTAGAGCAGGGGTAGAACAGGGGTATATATGTAATGAATGTATGAATGTAATGTCTTGCATCCCCCATAACGTCATCCATCAGCTCCCTCTACCAATGTGCATGTGTAGTGGAGAAGAGCGTGTGTTTCACCATGCAGGATGGGGCAGCCCCCTACGTGAAGCCTGAACATCCATCAGCTCCCTCTACCAACTTTATGAAGTGACCACATGCTATACCAGTGTTTTAGGTCACTGATGGGACAAACATCATGTATGTGTGGGTCTATCTTCCTGAACAAATGCTACCCAGACAACCATCACAGCTGCACCATTGGTCTGTCTGTGGTTTTCAATGGATACTCTACATCACTGTAAGAGTACAAATAAGAGAAGACTCTTAATAATATCTCCCTTAGAGATGCTTTGATGGAAGGCCATCCAGTACAGGAAGCATTTCATATTCCTGCAAGATGTTACATATTAGGAAGTATATGTTTGCTGAAAGCTGATGCAGAATCTGTACTTTAATCAATTGTATAGCTGTAAATAAAATAAATAAATAGTATTTGGACTTGATTCATATTTAAAGGATTTGGTCACACTGCTCAAGCAACATGATGCTGGTGCTTGTTCATCTCTATAAGCAGCCATGATCTGCCAAAGTGAATGTTTCAGAGTAATGATAAAGGTATTTTTTCAGATTTTTAATATTATTTTACCCAGCCAGTTCCACCCGTTGAAGAACAGAACAATCACAAAATATACAATCTGTTTTCTGTGGAAGATTTCCAGAGTGCCCCCCACCACCACCCCACGCAGGTCCCGTGCTGGGGCTGAGACAGCACTGGGCTGTGCTGTTGAGGGCTGTTTGTTGTAAAATTGTGTCAATTTGAACGGCACATCTGTACCTACATTCTCAACTGCAAGTAGTGTGATGCAGGAGATTTCATGTGAACATGTGTGAGACTTTATAGCACCTAACAGAGACTTGCACACTCAAATTATTGCTGAAGCATTTAGCGCATTAAAGGGGAAGTTCACCCCCTCTTGCCTGTGGCGCTATTTATCCATCTAGATTGTTTTGATGTGAGTTGCCAAGTTTTGGAGATATCGGCCAAAGGAAATGAGAACAAAGTTATACGTTTAAAAGGCAAAGAGGGCACTTGAAAATGCACTGACCATTCTCTTTTCAAAAAGAACTGATATATGAGATACATCTAAATAATCTAATAATTCCTAGTATGCAGTTTTAATGTTGGCCCACCTTTCCTGATCAACAAATCAATGCAGAACTTGTTAACTTAGTTCATGATATGTAAACAAAATGTTAAAACTGAATATAAAGATTATTTGTTGCTATGTACATTTTGCTTGCAGGGTTTTAAAGCATGGGAAGTCTTAGTGAGTTCATAATTCAGTCTTTATGGTTTCTGTTCATCTCGACATACACAACAATTAAAGGGCTACAACAAGATGCAGACAACTTTTCAGGAGCTTCAACTCTCAACTTCTCTCTTCTGAACATTCCTCTCCTTCTGGGAAGTTTCTTAGAAGCAGGTCTTGTCATTTCATAAACTCCTCAGTGATAAATGAGAGAGATAATGTGTATTAAGCATGTCCATTTCCTTGGAAACTTTTGTCCCTGCTTTTTATCAAGACTTCCTTCTGCAATAAGCCATTTCGTAGTTCCATGAAGAATTCCTGGTTGTCTCCGCTAAGCTTTTCCCAAGTAACCTCTGTGTTTTTTACGTTATAGTACAATACTTGGGGAAATAAAAAATACACATGCCATACTATTTATGTATCCCTTATTTATACAATACGTTTATTTCAATTTTAAATAAAGACTAAATATATGAGTATATATAAAAAATACCAGATTTAAGAAAATATTCAATGTTCATCTGAATTATTCCAAAAGTATTTGACAGTATTATTCTCAGGTGTCCCACAGTGATTGGTTAAAAAAGCAGTTCCTCCTACAACAGAGGCAGCAAGGTGAAGACACAACTTCTGCTAATCATGAGATCATGTCTGGTGTTAAAGATTGCTTCTGGAGAATTGTTTCAAGTAAGAATCGACCAGTTTTATTGTCAGTGAAGCCCAGCCCATGTTGATGGTGTGCAGTGATGAGTTGCATGTGAAGTAACATGCAGACTGAGCAGCCAAACACACACATGGATATACATAATTTGCATAAACATACAGTCAACATAAGAAGTGTGGGCACATTGGTCAAATAAAAAAAGTATATGAAATTAAATACCGGTTAGGAATGTGTGTTCACATTATCGACGCAGAACCAGAATACATAAATGTGTTGTAGTTACTCATGCGTTGCACATGAGTGGAACTATAGAGTATTATGAGGGGGTCCATCTATGGTTAAGGAACCTCCCCCTTGATGCGTGGAGGGCTGGCAGGGTCTGTCACCTACTGGTGGTGATTTGTGTGTGGAGGACAGTTTGCTTGCATATAGGACATGTAGACGTTGGAATTTACATTTACATTTATGCATTTAACGGACGCTTTTATCCAAAGCGACTTCCAAGAGAGAGCTTTACAAAAGAGCATAGGTTCCTGATCATAACAACGAGATAGTCCCAAACATTGCAAGCAGCCAAACATGAAGCATACATTGTGATAAACTAAACAGGTGCCAAAGGGAAGACCCATAAGATCATGCAGTTATACAGGTTACAAATTAAAACAACATGAACCTCAAAAAGTGCAAAACTGTACCTGTAAAAGAATAATTAACAGTAAAATATTTCACAGCGAGTACAAGAGTTAACTTCGTTATAACTAACCTACAAGAGCAACAAGTCTCTCAATAAGAGTCATTGTGATTCTGGAGGAAACTAACATCAGATCCAGCCAGGCATTCCTAAATGCCGTTGTACTCCCGGAACAAGTGCGTCTTGAGCCTTTTCTTGAAGGTGGGTAGACAGTCAATGTCCCTGATGGAGGTGGGGAGCTGGTTCCACCATTGGGGGGCCAGGCAGGAGAAGAGATTGTGTTGGGATCGGGCGGTCTTGAGCGGTGGGACCACCAGGCGGTTGTCTGAAGAAGACCGTAGTGTAGATGGCGGGTGGGGGTGTAATACTGCAGGAGAGACTTGATGTAGTTGGGTGCAGTCCCGTTCACTGCTCGGAAGGTCAGTACCAGGGTCTTGAATCTGATACGGGCTGTGATGGGTAGCCAGTGGAGAGAGATGAGGAGCAGGGTTACATCGGAGCGTCTGGGTAGATTGTAGACCTTGCGGGCCGCTGCGTTCTGAATCCTCTGAAGAGGGCGGGTTGCACATGCTGGGAGACCAGCGAGCATCGAGTTGCAGTAGTCCAACTTGGACAGGACAAGTGCTTGGACTAGCAGATGGGTGGAGTGCTCGGACAGGTATCTCATGATCTTCCGGATGTTGTAGAGGGTGAATCTACACAACCGGGAGACTGCAGCAATGTGGGCCGTGAGGGAGAGCTTGTCATCCATGGCAACCCCAAGGTTCCTGACAGAAAATGAAGGGGTCACCGTCGCAGATCCCCGGGTGATTGCGAGATCGTGGGAGATGGAAGGTTTAGCCGGGATGATGAGAAGTTCTGTTTTCGCAAGGTTCAGCTGAAGGTGGTGCTCGGTCATCCAGGGCGGAGATGCCTGTGAGGCAGGCCTCAATCCTAGCTGAGATCCCCGGATCAGTCGGTGGGAACGACAGGTACAGATGCGTGTCGTCAGCGTAGCAGTGGTAGGACAAGCCATGGGAGGTGATGATTGGTCCAAGTGAGGTGGTGTACAGAGAGAAGAGGAGGGGTCCAAGGATGGAGCCCTGTGGGACACCAGTGGAGAGCTGGTGAGGGCCTGAGAGTTTGCCTCCCCAGGAGACCTGGTAGGATCTTCCCGACAGGTAGGATGAGATCCACTGGAGTGCAGTGCCAGTGATGCCCATCTCAGAAAGTCTGGAGAGCAGGATCTGGTGGTTAACCGTATCAAACGCTGCAGAAAGGTCCAGTAGAATGATGACGGATGACCTGGAAGCCGCTCTGGCAGACTGGAGGGCAGTGGTGACTGTCAAGGGATTCAAGGGAATATGTTTCAAATCTTTCCAATACACTTAAAACTTTTTTTTTTCTTTCTTAAAACTAATCTACTCTTCATTAAATGTGTATAATGTCAAGTCTACAGTACATGTGTTGATCTCCCAGCATGCGCAACCCGCCCTCTCCAGAGGATTCAGAACGCAGCAGCCCGCCTCGTCTTCAATCTACCCAGACGTTCCTCATCTCTCTCCACTGGCTACCCATCACGGCCGGTATCAGAATCAAGACCCTGGTACTGACCTTCCGACTAGTGAACGGGACTGCACCCGACTACATAAAGTCTATGCTTCAGCCTTACACCCCCACCCGCCACCTACTGTCTTCTTCTGACAACCGTCTGGTGGTCCCACCACTCAAGAGTGCCCGGTCCCAACACAAGCTCTTCTCCTGTCTGGCCCCCCAATGGTGGAATCAACTCCCCACCTCCATCAGAGACACTGACTGTCTCCCCACCTTCAAGAAAAGGCTCAAGACGCACTTATTCCGGGAGTACAACGGCACTTAGTAATGTTTGTCTGGACCTGATGTTTCCTCCAGGATCACAATGACTCTTATTGAAAGACTTGTTGCTCTTGTTGGTTAGTTGTAACTGACTTAAAACTATTGTACTTGCTATATAATATATTTTTGTTGCTTGCTTTTTTCCGCAGGTACAACCTTGCACTTTTTCGAGGATCATGTTGTTTAATTGTATATTGTTTAACTACATGCTCTTATGGTTCTTCCCTTTGGGACTTATTTAGTTTTCACAATGTATGCTTCATGTTTTGGTTACCTGCAATGTTTGGGGCTATCTCGTTGTTATGATCAGTGACTTATGCACTTTTGTAAAGCTCTCTTTTGGAAGTCGCTTTGGATAAAAGCGTCTGCAAATGCATAAATGTAATGTAATGTGTAGTGCATACTTTAACAGGAAGAGCAAACACATGTCCTTGTGCGACCACAGGCCACTGAAATGAAAACATGAATAGAGTTCCCATATGTTTGCAATCAACCATCAAAAAGTGATTTCTGTTTTCCATTACTATTTCTAATAAAGGACATGAGAAATATACTTTTGCCAAAACTAAAGAAATTGTCCAAAGACAAACTTCATGGCACACTGACTTCCACTCAGTGCTGCTATCCCATTTGCACGTTGAGCTCCCACCTCAGTGCAATAATCACTGTATGGAATGGAAAATAAGTGTATATGTCTAATGAAAGCAAAAAAGACCACTTTTATTTCACCTCAGATTGTAATTGAATGCTTGGAACCAAAAAGCCAAGAGTTAAGTCCTCATAAAGTGCGACTCTCATTGTCCTGCACCTGCTTTGTGTTGGAAACAGCAACCCACACAAGTTCAACCCTTTCAGTTCTGAAGTCCTCTCCTGGAGAAGACACCGCTCAACATTCTCAAACTCCATGATCCCAACTACCATGATGCACCAAGACATTGATGTCAGCCATCTGAGAAATATAAAAATGTGTGGAATAGTACTTTTACTTATGGCACAGTGCCTTTTATCTGCCAAAAGTCAATAAAACAAGAAAGAAAATGACAAATTCCAGCCACTTCATGTGCCCATAGGAAGCTAACACTGTGAACACACAGCTGTGGACCCAGACGGCTGTCAGGGACGGTTCTGCTGTGGGGCGCATGAAGGGGTTATATCACAACACCTCATCCCTGACTCATGTAGTTTGCTTTATTTACTTTCAAATCACATGCTCTCGTTACAGACTCAATGACTTCACGGATCATCCAATTAGATTGTTTGTATCCCTTGTATCTGCAGATGTTTCAGTGAGTTTATTTGTGTTTTGTGTACTTTGTTTTCTTCACTTGCATAGAAGCCGTGTGTCTCAATCACTATCACGTGGATGACACACAGTGTGACATCCCACTGCTATGGGGCCCTACTGGTTCTACTGATCATCTGTGCTCTCTCTGATCTCATTCTGTCTCTATATAGAAAACTTATTTTTGTGCTCCACATAAAGTAACACAGAAAAAATGGTTAATTTGAATGTTTTCAAATCAAGGTTTGCAAACAGGTTTGGATTATTGTTATAAAAGTCAGTTACAGTACTTTGTGACCCAAAAGGGGAACTTGTACAAGCGGTACCGGTAACAAAGTACCTTTTAATCAAAACAGTTGTGGAACTGGTAAAGATTCTAAACTAACCAGTCAGTAACAACTTGCATTGAATGTGGATTTTAAGGACTGAATAAGACTGGCCTCATCATAGGGTTGTTTAGGCCACACTGCATGTGTGAGTGGGTTTGTAGCAAGGAGGTTTTTATTTGAAAAAGATAATCAAACACAAAACAAAAAGCTATCAAGGCACCATGAGGCTGGCCTCCCTCTGAGAGGCACCATGAGGCTGGCCTCTGAGGGGGACCATGAGGCTGGCCTCTGAGAGGCACCATGAGGCTGGCCTCTGAGGGGCACCATGAGGCTGGCCTCTGAGGGGCACCATGAGGCTGGCCTCCCTCTGAGGGGGACCATGAGGCTGGCCTCTGAGAGGCACCATGAGGCTGGCCTCTCTCTGAGAGGCACCATGAGGCTGGTCTCTCTGTGAGAGGCACCATGAGGCTGGCCTCCCTCTGAGGGACACCATGAGGCTGGCCTCCCTCTTAGGGACACCATGAAGCTGGCCTCTGAGAGGTACCATAAGGCTGGCCTCTGAGAGGCACCATAAGATTGGCCTCTGAGAAGCACCATGAGGCTGGCCTCCCTGTGAGGGACACCATGAGGCTGGCCTCTGAGAGGCACCATGAGGCTGGCCTCCCTGTGAAGGACACCATGAGGCTGGCCTCCCTCTGAGAGGCACCGTGAGGCTGACCTCCCTGTGAGAGGCACCATGAGGCTGGCCTCCCTGTGAGAGGCACCATGAGGCTGGCCTCCCTTTGAGAGGCACCATGAGGCTGGCCTCTGAGAGGCACCATGAGGCTGGCCTCCCTCTGAGAGGCACCATGAGGCTGGCCCCTGAGAGGCACCATGAGGCTGGCCTCCCTGTGAGAGGCACCATGAGGCTGGCCTCCCTGTGAAGGACACCATGAGGCTGGCCTCCCTCTGAGAGGCACCATGAGGCTGACCTCCCTGTGAGAGGCACCATGAGGCTGGCCTCCCTGTGAGAGACACCATGAGGCTGGCCTCCCTCTGAGAGACACCATGAGGCTGGCCTCCCTGTGAGAGGCACCATGAGGCTGGCCTCCCTGTGAGAGGCACCATGAGGCTGGCCTCTGAGAAGCACCATGAGGCTGGCCTCCCTCTGAGAGGCACCATGAGGCTGGCCTCCCTCTGAGAGACACCATGAGGCTGGCCTCCCTGTGAGAGGCACCATGAGGCTGGCCTCTGAGAGACACCATGAGGCTGGCCTCCCTCTGAGAGACACCATGAGGCTGGCCTCCCTCTGAGAGGCACCATGAGGCTGGCCTCCCTGTGAGGGACACCATGAGGCTGGCCTCCCTGTGAGAGGCACCATGAGACTGGCCTCCCTCTGAGAGGCACCATGAGGCTGGCCTCCCTCTGAGAGACACCATGAGGCTGGCCTCCCTCTGAGAGGCACCATGAGGCTGGCCTCCCTGTGAGGGACACCATGAGGCTGGCCTCCCTGTGAGAAGCACCATGAGGCTGGCCTCCCTCTGAGAGGCACCATGAGGCTGGCCTCCCTGTGAGGGACACCATGAGGCTGGCCTCCCTGTGAGAAGCACCATGAGGCTGGCCTCCCTCTGAGAGGCACCATGAGGCTGGCCTCCCTGTGAGGGACACCATGAGGCTGGCCTCCCTGTGAGAGGCACCATGAGGCTGGCCTCTGAGAGGCACCATGAGGCTGGCCTCTGAGAGACACCATGAGGCTGGCCTCCCTCTGAGAGACACCATGAGGCTGGCCTCCCTCTGAGAGGCACCATGAGGCTGGCCTCCCTGTGAGGGACACCATGAGGCTGGCCTCCCTGTGAGAGGCACCATGAGACTGGCCTCCCTCTGAGAGGCACCATGAGGCTGGCCTCCCTCTGAGAGACACCATGAGGCTGGCCTCCCTCTGAGAGACACCATGAGGCTGGCCTCCCTCTGAGAGGCACCATGAGGCTGGCCTCCCTGTGAGGGACACCATGAGGCTGGCCTCCCTGTGAGAAGCACCATGAGGCTGGCCTCCCTCTGAGAGGCACCATGAGGCTGGCCTCCCTGTGAGGGACACCATGAGGCTGGCCTCCCTGTGAGAGGCACCATGAGGCTGGCCTCCCTGTGAGAAGCACCATGAGGCTGGCCTCCCTCTGAGAGGCACCATGAGGCTGGCCTCCCTGTGAGGGACACCATGAGGCTGGCCTCCCTGTGAGAGGCACCATGAGGCTGGCCTCTGAGAGGCACCATGAGGCTGGCCTCCCTGTGAGGGACACCATGAGGCTGGCCTCCCTCTGAGAGGCACCATGAGGCTGGTCTCTCTGTGAGAGGCACCATGAGGCTGGTCTCTCTGTGAGAGGCACCATGAGGCTGGCCTCCCTCTGAGGGACACCATGAGGCTGGCCTCCCTCTTAGGGACACCATGAAGCTGGCCTTCCTCTTAGGGACACCATGAAGCTGGCCTCTGAGAGGTACCATAAGGCTGGCCTCTGAGAGGCACCATAAGATTGGCCTCTGAGAGGCACCATGAGGCTGGCCTCCCTATGAGGGACACCATGAGGCTGGCCTCCCTCTGAGAGGCACCATGAGGCTGGTCTCTCTGTGAGAGGCACCATGAGGCTGGCCTCCCTCTGAGGGACACCATGAGGCTGGCCTCCCTCTTAGGGACACCATGAAGCTGGCCTCCCTCTGAGAGGCACCATGAGGCTGGTCTCTCTGTGAGAGGCACCATGAGGCTGGCCTCCCTCTGAGGGACACCATGAGGCTGGCCTTCCTCTTAGGGACACCATGAAGCTGGCCTCTGAGAGGTACCATAAGGCTGGCCTCTGAGAGGCACCATAAGATTGGCCTCTGAGAGGCACCATGAGGCTGGCCTCCCTGTGAGGGACACCATGAGGCTGGCCTCCCTGTGAGGGACACCATGAGGCTGGCCTCTGAGAGGCACCATGAGGCTGGCCTCCCTGTGAAGGACACCATGAGGCTGGCCTCCCTGTGAAGGACACCATGAGGCTGGCCTCCCTGTGAGGGACACCATGAGGCTGGCCTCTGAGAGGCACCATGAGGCTGGCCTCCCTGTGAAGGACACCATGAGGCTGGCCTCCCTCTGAG
Source organism: Hypomesus transpacificus (assembly GCF_021917145.1). Taxonomy (NCBI): domain Eukaryota; kingdom Metazoa; phylum Chordata; class Actinopteri; order Osmeriformes; family Osmeridae; genus Hypomesus; species Hypomesus transpacificus. Next base: position 217,700 of record NC_061062.1, read on the forward strand.
AGGCACCGTGAGGCTGACCTCCCTGTGAGAGGCACCATGAGGCTGGCCTCCCTGTGAAAGACACCATGAGGCTGGCCTCCCTGTGAGAGGCACCATGAGGCTGGCCTCCCTTTGAGAGGCACCATGAGGCTGGCCTCTGAGAGGCACCATGAGGCTGGCCTCCCTGTGAGGGACACCATGAGGCTGGCCTCCCTGTGAGAGGCACCATGAGGCTGGCCTCCCTGTGAGGGACACCATGAGGCTGGCCTCCCTCTGAGAGGGGCACCATGAGGCTGGCCTCCCTGTGAGAGGCACCATGAGGCTGGCCTCCCTCTGAGAGGCACCATGAGGCTGGCCTCCCTCTGAGAGGCATCATGAGGCTGGCCTCCCTGTGAGAGGCACCATGAGGCTGGCCTCTGAGAGGCACCATGAGGCTGGTCTCCCTGTGAGGGGCACCATGAGGCTGGTCTCCCTGTGAGGGACACCATGAGGCTGACCTCCCTGTGAGAGGCACCATGAGGCTGGCCTCCCTGTGAGAGACACCATGAGGCTGGCCTCCCTGTGAGAGGCACCATGAGGCTGGCCTCCCTTTGAGAGGCACCATGAGGCTGGCCTCCCTCTGAGAGGCACCATGCGGCTGGCCTCCCTGTGAGAGGCACCATGAGGCTGGCCTCCCTCTGAGAGACACCATGAGGCTGGCCTCCCTCTGAGAGGCACCATAAGGCTGGCCTCTGAGAGGCACCATGAGGCTGGCCTCCCTGTGAGGGACACCATGAGGCTGGCCTCCCTGTGAGAGGCACCATGAGGCTGGCCTCCCTGTGAGGGACACCATGAGGCTGGCCTCCCTCTGAGAGGGGCACCATGAGGCTGGCCTCCCTGTGAGAGGCACCATGAGGCTGGCCTCCCTCTGAGAGGCACCATGAGGCTGGCCTCCCTCTGAGAGGCATCATGAGGCTGGCCTCCCTGTGAGAGGCACCATGAGGCTGGCCTCTGAGAGGCACCATGAGGCTGGCCTCCCTGTGAGGGACACCATGAGGCTGGCCTCCCTCTGAGAGGCACCATGAGGCTGGTCTCCCTGTGAGGGGCACCATGAGGCTGGTCTCCCTGTGAGGGACACCATGAGGCTGGCCTCCCTGTGAAGGACACCATGAGGCTGGCCTCCCTGTGAAGGACACCATGAGGCTGGCCTCCCTGTAAGGGGCACCATGAGGCTGGCCTCTGAGAGGCACCATGACGCTGGCCTCCCTCTGAGAGGCACCATGAGGCTGGCCTCCCTGTGAGAGGCACCATGAGGCTGGCCTCCCTGTGAGGGACACCATGAGGCTGGCCTCCCTCTGAGAGACACCATGAGGCTGGTCTTCCTGTGAGGGACACCATGAGGCTGGCCTCCCTGTGAAGGACACCATGAGGCTGGCCTCCCTGTAAGGGGCACCATGAGGCTGGCCTCTGAGAGGCACCATGAGGCTGGCCTCCCTCTGAGAGGCACCATGAGGCTGGCCTCCCTGTGAGGGACACCATGAGGCTGGCCTCCCTGTGAGAGGCACCATGAGGCTGGCCTCCCTGTGAGGGACACCATGAGGCTGGCCTCCCTCTGAGAGGCACCATGAGGCTGGCCTCCCTGTGAGAGGCACCATGAGGCTGGCCTCCCTGTGAGGGACACCATGAGGCTGGCCTCCCTGGCCTCTGAGGGGCACAATACAGTAATGTAATCTCACAAAGTTTATCCACCTGCCTCATACTCTGTAGAGAGGCCAGTTTGACTGTACTGGTCCTGGCAAGAACGCCACATGGATGTTGTTTCAGCTTCCTCTCATCTAACATGTTCCCTCAGGAAGTTGTCTTAGTGGGGGCCATGCTGGTCTCATACTGGCCTGTAGTCCTTCTTCAACGACTCTGCTTCTTCAACAAGGTTTGAGAACAGCTTGTCATGTCCAAATGTGTCCCTTGGGACACTTTCACGATAATCCAGTGATTTTGTGGAGAGGAAGAGTAAGACATCATACAGATGCTTTGATGTCCATTGCTTGATAACTATGCATGCTTCAAAAACTGTTGAATCCCAGAGGACTGGATGTACAGAACATAAAAAGATGTTCTAAACCACAATTCATTTAAATTCATTTATTTAATTAAAAAAATTGTCGTTGTCATTGGGGTAATTTACAAATGGGGCAGAAAGACTCCTTTGTGTATAAGAGTGTGTTTTACAGATGTGTTTTACAGATGTACCATGCTATTACATCATGCTAGGTTCCAGAACGGACAAAAATTCTGTCAAAAAATATAAAAGATTTGATTGTCCATGCCTTGAAACAAATTTGTGTACATTTAACCTCTCCACAAGAAAACAGTAAACAGTGTTGATACTGTTAATGGTAAATTTGAGGAAATAAAGCAAAGAAAATAAAATTCCTTGAGAAAAATAAACACGTATTAATAAACACCACAAATTGTTTGCAGGCTTTTGGAGATAAGCTGCTTTTTCAATTTTTTGTGTTCAGTCCCTTAAAGTGTTTCTGGGGACACAAATTCAGTTGCAAATATGCCACAGAGCTGACTGGTGGTTCACACTAAGAGCAGTAACTAATCTGTGTTTATTCAGACGTGCATCGTTGACATGGAACGGCTCCACTTTAGGGCCTCACAAATGTAATTTTCTACAGATAAGTTATATCTGATTCAATGAAGTAGGTCTGTCATACCAAGAGAGTAAGAATAATATTAAACTAACAGTACCTTGAAGGGACAATTAACAGTCTTAACGTTTCACTTTTTGCATCTACTGAGAGATTAACAAAAGGACATCTAAAGTCAAAGGTTTCTCACAAAAGATTTCGCAGTTTCTCCCTGAAGTGGGAGAGGCTCTGGGTGGTCCATAAGAGATTGTATAAAACCAATTTCTGCATTGATATCTAGGTTCAAACGTCTGCAAATCGTTCCCTTGACAAATCCCAAGCTCAAGGAGATTGGAGGGGGGATAAGGTAAGAGGCTGCAAAGAAAGGCTTAACCATATATTTTAGTTTCGTTGAGACACTAATGTTTCCAATTTTCTTATTTGATTTTTCCTTATGAACTACTGTGTTAAATAATGTAAAGAACTAAAAGCTGTGGTAACGTGTAGGACCTTGAGGATCCTTGGCATCACAAACAACTGATGTTAACGTTGTTTATCCACTCAGTATTATGAAAGAAATAACCCTTACCCTAGATTACCAACACTCCAGTAATTACTCCATGAACATTCCCCCTGACAGGGGTTGCTAGATCTCATACTTGGAGGCTGGGGTCAGGGGTCAGGGTCGGGGTGAGGGTTGGAGTCAACCCTTATAACCGGGCTCTAGTCATTTGTAAATCTTTACACTGTCACAGGGGCTGGCTGGTAGGTAGACCCAAACGCAAGACTCAGAACACGGGAATCGGTTAACGGTTTATTATTTTGTAGGAAAATTGGCAAGGGGTGGTGGTAGTAGAGAATTGGCAGGGGGTGGTGGTAGTGGAGAATTGGCGGGGGTGGTGGTAGTGGAGAATCCGGGGGCATGCTGGCAGACGAGACTGGTCAGAACTGGAGCCGGCCGAGGTAGGGACCGAGTCTAAAACAGACAGAGTGAAGGTTACTGACGGGAATTCAATGATCTCACTTACTACGGTAATGCAGATAGGAATCGAATATCTTGAGCTCAGAGTGACGTTGAACTGGCGATGAGTGGATGTGGAACCGATAATAATATACTGTCGAGTTGCAGATGTAAGTGGTTAACAGGGAGATGGAGTGTGTGGACAGGAATGCTGGATCCTGCAACTGAGAACACAAGGGATCGACGGACAAAGAACAGACTGACAGAAAAACGAAAAGTGCTGGTGCAGCCCAGGGACACGACATACACTACATAATGTACCACTAAAATGCTTCTTCAATCAATTTAGGTAAACAGAATGTAATCTAGCATACAAAGACAAACATGACCATTTGGCATTATGCACTAAAGTAACTTAATTCACTAAAATATTTGTCATAGTTATTTGAAAACTGTTTTAAAAATTGTTGAGTTTTATTCTGATTCTACTGTATGAGCTCCCATTAAACTACCGCATGAGTACAATCAATTTGTCACTTTGGTTCTGGTAGTGCTCTATGTAACTGTATATTTTCCCTGAGAGTTACATTTTAATTGTTTAATTGAAACATTGTGGCAAAAAAGTCATACTGAGACTTACTGACTGAGAATGTCCTTCTATGTGTGACCAGCTTGCGAGTCTCTGAACATTGCATCAGCAGTGTTGTGACACTACCTGTGTCCCTTCAGAGGCTTGTCCTGTCGAGTTGTACGCAAACTAAAAGTTATGATTCACAACCGCAGGTAGTACGAAAAGCACTAGAAGCACTAAAAGTAAAGTGTTGCAAAATCAACATAATTTCATGAGGGCAACATCAATTCGGAGAGTTGGCTCTTGCCAAACAGTGATCTTGAATATTACCTGCAGAGAATGTACTGTAAGTGCAGCTTTCTGTCACCTCAGGCCAAGCTAGTCAAGGTGAACCGGAGCATTGAGACTATGTCTGAGGGATCATGGGGACAGAGAGGTGTGTAGCTGAACGAGGAGGTCGTTCCAACTCTGGGGACCACGGAAGGAGAAGCACTGCATGCTGGGTGTGCGAAGACCATCTGTCCCTTTGTGGGGGTCATGAGACGACAACATGTTGGAGAGCGAAGCACCAAGACGTGTGTAAGGTTGGTTTCCTGCAACAGCAGGTGTCGGGTCATTCTGCTCTGGTGTGGTCTCGAAGGGCAGCGTTTGAACTAAGCACATTGACATGACTGGGCCATTAAGCCACCATGCCAACATGGATAAGTACCGTTGTACTGCCCTCTGTTGGGGCTTGGCTTGCTCAGGCATTGAACAACAATGCGAAAAAGGAAGATGTTATTGCCGTTTTAATGGCATATTTCTACTAGTGTTATCATTTTGGGGAAAATGTTTTTGCCTTAACCTCTACCTACGCATAATTAAATCCGATTGTGTGACAATTTGCCCTGGTCTCACCTGCTGTGGTAAAGATGTGCAAGCGAGACTTGACCAGGAGCTATTTTCAGCTAAAGGGCTGCATCTGCTCAATCTGGCTATCAATCCAGGAATATGGCTGTGTTTGTCTGTTTCTCTTGATTATCTCAAGAACCAGGCACTGTATGAAGCTGAATCGGCAGGTGTATTGCTCAGGACCCAAAGACATGTAGTGTCACATGTGAAGTGGTTTGGCTGATGATTAAAAATACGTGCAAACATGACTCCACAAGGACAGAACAATAACATTTGTCTGCAACTCCCACAGCCATTTTAGATAACCAGTTTTGCCAGCCTATATTTACTTAAGTTCACTTCCTTTTTCATCAGACATAGTTGTGTCTATTGGACAAGGGGAGCACAACAGCTGATGCACATAATTGCAAAACTTAGGTTGGGAGCAGCGAGAAACAGACTTAGTCCGGAGCAGTCTGGGACAGGAGGAGTCTGGGGCAGTCTGGGACAGGCTGGGACAGGAGCAGTCTGGAGGAGGAGTCTGGGACAGGAGCAGTCTGGAGGAGGAGTCTGGAACAGGAGCAGTGTGGAACAGGAGGAGTCTGGAACAGGAGCAGTCTGGAACAGGAGGAGTCTGGAACAGGAGGAGTCTGGAACAGGAGGAGTCTGGAACAGGAGCAGTCTGGGGGAGGAGTCTGTAACAGGAGGAGTCTGAGTCTGGAGGAGGAGTCTGGAGCAGGAGCAGTCTGGGGGAGGAGTCTGGAACTGGAGCAGTCTGGAACAGGAGGAGTCTGGAACAGGAGCAGTCTGGGGGAGGAGTCTGGAACAGGAGGAGTCTGGAGGAGGAGTCTGGAACAGGAGCAGTCTGGGGGAGGAGTCTGGAAGAGGAGCAGTTTGGAACAGGAGGAGTCTGGAACAGGAGCAGTCTGGAACAGGAGGAGTCTGGAACAGGAGCAGTCTGGAACAGGAGCAGTCTGGAACAGGAGCAGTCTGGGGGAGGAGCAGTCTGGGGGAGGAGCAGTCTGGGGGAGGAGTCTGGAACAGGAGGAGTCTGGAACAGGAGCAGTCTGGAACAGGAGGAGTCTGGAACAGGAGCAGTCTGGGGGAGGAGTCTGTAACAGGAGGAGTCTGAGTCTGGAGCAGGAGCAGTCTGGGGGAGGAGTCTGGAACTGGAGCAGTCTGGAACAGGAGGAGTCTGGAACAGGAGCAGTCTGGGGGAGGAGTCTGGAACAGGAGGAGTCTGGAACAGGAGGAGTCTGGAACAGGAGCAGTCTGGGGGAGGAGTCTGGAAGAGGAGCAGTCTGGAACAGGAGGAGTCTGGAACAGGAGGAGTCTGGAACAGGAGGAGTCTGGAACAGGAACAGTCTGGAACAGGAGCAGTCTGGAACAGGAGCAGTCTGGAAAAGAACAGGAGCAGTCTAGAAGCGTCTGACCCTAGCTTTAAACCTGAACTTCAGTTTGCTAGTATCAGTCACAAAAAAACATAATGTATGGAAGTATGAAAAACTGACAATGTTCTCTGTTCTGTAAGTGACAGTTGTAGATGTAATTTTGTGCCAAACACTGTTCATACATGTGCCGTTTATCCTGGGAAACTGGCAAATGTAGCTTTCTCTTCTCTCAGTCATTCATTAACATAAACAATTCAGTAATACTTATAATTCCAATAAGCATAACCACTTCAGTTGAAACCGCAGTAAAAAAAAGTGCTAATAAATACAACTTCTCAAAAAAAGGAAGAATTGGACCTTTAAGTGTAAAGTGAACCACCCTGGCTCAATGGTATATCATTTATCAAATTTAACCAAGCTGCAAAAACACAAGATGTTGACCTTGGAAAGCTGCAGGGCAGTGGAACCACAGGTGTACTATTACATCAAGACAACTTTCCTTGGGCACAGGCACTGTCCTTGGTGTGTGGGAGTGTAACATACTGTAGGTCTAACAGACCTTGTATTGGTGGAAGTGTCTAATACATAATTGTCACAGCCTGCACTTCCAATTCTGCCAGTCTCTCCCCTGTCTGTGTGGTGCCAGTCTACCCCTGTGTCTCCCCAGTCTCTCCCCAGTCTGTGTGGTTCCAGTCTCTCCTCTGTCTCTCCCCAGTCTGTGTGGTGCCAGTCTCTCTCCAGTCTCTCCCCTGTCTCCCCAGTCTCTCCCCAGTCTGTGTGGTTCCAGTCTCTCCCCTGTCTCTCCCCAGTCTGTGTGGTGCCAGTCTCTCCCCAGTCTCTCCCCAGTCTCTCCCCAGTCTCTCCCCAGTCTCTCCCCAGCCTGTGTGGTGCCAGTCTCTCCCCAGTCTCTCCCCTGTCTGTGTGGTGCCAGTCTCTCCCCTGTCTCTCCCCAGTCTCTCCCCTGTCTGTGTGGTGCCAGTCTCTCCCCAGTCTCTCCCCAGTCTCTCCCCAGTCTCTCCCCAGCCTGTGTGGTGCCAGTCTCTCCCCAGTCTCTCCCCTGTCTGTGTGGTGCCAGTCTCTCCCCAGTCTCTCCCCAGTCTCTCCCCAGTCTCTCCCCAGTCTGTGTGGTGCCAGTCTCTCCCCAGTCTGTGTGGTGCCAGTCTCTCCCCAGTCTGTGTGGTGCCAGTCTCTCCCCAGTCTGTGTGGTGCCAGTCTCTCCCCAGGCTGTGTAGTGCCAGTCTCTCCCCAGTCTCTCCCCAGTCTGTGTGGTGCCAGTCTCTCCCCTGTCTCTCCCCTGTTTCTCCCGTCTATGTGGTTCCAGGCTCCGGGATTCCAGTCCGTCTCTTCCATTTTACCCGTCAACTCTACACACGTGCTGGCCATCACCTCATCAACCCAACAGTACTTCACTTCAACCCTGGTGTTCCTTCCACTCACCATGAGATCGTCTACTATAACTACTCAGTCTACTGTGGGGGGGGGGGGGTCACTTTGCTAGTCATAGATGGAAAAGGTGGATTCTTGTATGAAATGTGTATTCCATGGCTCATACCAGACCTACTGTGCCAAGAAACTCAGGCATGGAACGGATTAACACAACGGTGAAGCACCAATAAGGGAGTCTACAAAGCTGAATTACACCAGCCTTCACCCGCTATCCTCTCCTGTCTCACTCTGCAGCACCCCTGGTCTGCTCTGGAGGAGCTCTGCATGAATCATTTACAAACCATTTAGACCACTGGAGCCAGGGTGCTCCCACACTCACATTCTCCCCCCGTTTGTTTCCTATAAAACTGATTAAGATCAGACCCAGCAGAACCCATGAAGGTCAGACTGTTAATGCAGAAAATGACTACCACACTGCATCCCACATCCTCACACTGTTCTTATAAGGAGGGGTGGCCTGTGGTCTGCTGTTAAGTTGTTTATATATTCTGAAAATGACTTTTGAGTGGGTAGTAAGCGCTAGTAGATGAGGAGAGAGGGTTGGTGTAGCTCCTGAGAGAGCCCAGGCTGACAGTGCAGTCCCCTTATGATGGATTAGCTGGCTTGGCAAATTACAACTCTCTAATTATGCGTCACAGTGTGCCTTGCAATGTATCACTCTTGAGTTTGTCCTAACAAAACAAAACACTGAACATTTGATTGAAATAAAAATATTGAGAGGGGCACAGTTACTGTTATAGAACAATGTAAACCTCTCCAGCAATGCTCTGCTGAGTTGGGATTCATCACATGTCAAACAAGCCTGGAGGATCATCGCCATTGTTTGTTTTACAGTAATTCAGATTGTGAAATGCACATGATTGTCAGGGAGAATAAATGCATGTAGCTGAAAGGAACAGCAACATATAACATGGGCTCTTTCATTGAATAAACACAATGCAGAGGAAGTGCGCACCAACACACTTGATATAATACGACAGCTCTATAAGGCATCTAACAGGACTCATTCCTCTTCTCAATATTTACTGAACAAGAGGGGGGGGGGCCTTGAGTTCTACCCTCCCCCCACCTCAAGTCCAATATACCCCCCAATCAAACTATGCTAACTATTGCATAAATAAAACTATACTAACTATAACACAGATCAAACTATACTACCTATAACAGAAAAATCAAAACTATTCTAACTATAACACAGATCACACTATACTCACTATTGCACAAATCATAACATATGAATGGTCTAGTGAACTTGGCTTGCTGAGAAGGAGACCCCCGTCTGGCTGGATCCTTCCTGAACCCTCGTGAAGACTACACCTCCCAGGTCCTAAAACACAGACTCACTTTTATATATTTTAAGCCCGGATTAAAATGTGTCTAATTTATTATGAATTAAGTAATAATTCACAAGTGAAGTTATAGTTGATTTGTAATTTAAGTTTGAGTTTTAATCGAGTTAAACTATGATTTCTGCATTCTACTCTGCAAAGACGTGAACTTGAGACACATGACTCAATAGATATTTTTACTAGATTTGGCCAAAAACAGGTCTGTGTTGTTTCCCACAGGCTTGTAGTCTACTGTAAGAATATATCACTGAACGAAACATGAAACTCGAGGCATTCCTCAGTAAAGCTGATGTGTCCCAGTTGCTCATGTGCATAGAGAAACACACGTTTGCATTGGGAAGTCTAACCAGTAACTATTAACACACTTCAATGAAGTGGAGACAGATCTGTCACTATTTTCCTACCTTGCTAAGAATCAGACTACATTAATCAACAATATGACTTTGCCAAAGCTGGTGAGACACCGGGAATAGAGTTGTCATCCAGGTATACATGATGTCATTCAAAACTGTATTTTTGTTGGGTGACAGATCTAATTATATAATTAAAATTGTCCTTCTCATGGAAAAACATACGGAATAGATTGTTGGAATATACAGTTTCTGGTTGGTCTTTTATTTGTTTTAATTGTGAGACCAATATTATGTATTTTATTTTGATAAATTCAGAAGGATGATATCATACCAAGGATCATAACCAGAATCAAGGTAAGGGTTAGGGGGTTAGCGTTAGGAAAATGTGTGTTTTGTCTCTAATTTAAAGCTGCAATATAATTATTAACATATATTAATAATACATTATTAAATACATTCTAATATGAGAAACAGCATCACCAATTCCTGTCTGAACTTCCAAGCTTTCCTCCAAATCAACTTAGATTGAGAGTGGTTTCACCAAAAAAGCCAAGGAGAAAAGCCGGCCTCAAGGCGAATGGCTGGAACAGGATTATTGGAACATAACTGTCCTCCAAAATGAGAAAATTAACATTCCATTGGCACTGAACAGCACTTTTTGAAAAGTACGAATCCATCCCCACCAGTTTTTATTAAGAAATATTTAACGCTGCATCCTAAGTTGTTTACATTACATTTACATTTAGTCATTTAGCAGACGCTCTTATCCAGAGCGACTTACAGTAAGTACAGGGACATTCCCCCCAAGGCAAGTTGGGTGAAGTGCCTTACCCAAGGACACAACTTCATTTGGCACGGCGGGGAATTGATCCGGTAACCTTCTGATTACTAGCCCGACTCTCTCACCGCTCAGCCATCTGACCCCAATAAAACTGTTTAAAACTGTTTCCCTCATTTGAAAGCAAACATGCTCCTACTGAGAGGGACAAAACTTTTTTTTTACTGAACAATCGTGTCTTTAACGAGAATCATCAACACAACTTGAGTCAGAAGTGTTACCACGTTTTTTGTTGTTTTTTACAGCAGTCATGCCACGCCCAACCAACAGAGGGCAGTACAACAATAGTCCTATAATACACAATGAATGTCAGAGTTCTTTGCAATGTCAAATCTTTTTGGATAAAACAGCAAACAACTGTCCTTTGACAGCAGTAAGTCGGAAAGGGGGCCTCGAACGTTGAGCCTGAATGGATGGAAAGGGGGGCCCTTTTTATACTTAAATATCTCGGATGTGGATGCTTTTTTTGCGACGTCATACCGTGTCATCCGTCGGTGGTAGCAAAATAGTGTCCCAAATATTGTAATTTTAAATGCACTGATTTACAATGCAGTGCCCTTGACGAGGTTTAAATGTAGGGAATAATGAGTGAACCAGGGAACACTTGTTTAACACTTGTTCAAACTTCTGCCTTCCTTGTCATGACGTAATTTATTTAAACTTTGTTATTGTACATGGGCAACGATACATTGTGCCAGTGAAAGACAGAAGGACGGGAGCAAAGTAAAGTTGCATCCCCAGTGTTGCCTTTCTGTCAAGTTGCATGTACTTTAGCCTCACTGGGGACTGTCATCTGTTGAACTGTTAGCTTTACTGAAGAGCTAGCTACTGTAGCATGCCAACTCTGTAAGTATGTCCTAGTCCTATTAGCTTAGTTGTAAGATATTGTACCATCAAAATGATGCAAGGCAAAACTATAATAGTGACTGGCGCCAATAGCGGGATCGGGAAAGCCACAACAATTGATCTGTTGAAAAGACACGGACGTGTGATAATGGCTTGCAGGGACGTGAAGAGGGCTGAGGATGCCGCTCGAGATATCAGAATGGAAACAGACACCGGAGAACTCGTAATTCAATACCTTGACCTTGCGTCCCTGACATCTGTGCATAGGTTCTGTGAAAATGTAACTAAGGTATGTTATGTGGTCAAAGCATAACCAGAATGAGCCTAGTTGCATTCAGCTAACAACAAGCTAGCAGCTAGCGTTGTTTCTGCTAACGCTACATAAGTTAGTTTACTTAAAAATCTTGTTTACATTTTGGAAATATGTGCAAAACATGGAGTGACTCGTTGAATGGGATGTTATTTATACTGTATCCAACAGGTCAGGTAATCAAGAGTCACTAATTTATAATTGTGTTTCAATAGGAGGAATCCAGAATAGATGTGCTGATCAACAATGCTGGAATCTACCAGTGCCCATACTCCAAGACAGAGGATGGCTTTGAAATGCAGTTTGGGGTTAATCACCTGGGCCACTTCCTCCTAACTCACCTCTTGATGGACCTCTTGATGAAATCAGCTCCCAGTCGCATCATTGTAGTTTCTTCTAAGCTATACAAATATGGTCAGATAAACTTTGAGGATCTAAACAGTGATAACAGCTATGACAAGGCTTTAGCCTATGGCAGAAGTAAGCTAGCAAATCTTCTGTTCACTTGTGAGCTAGCCTGTAAGCTTAAGGAGACAGGAGTCACAGTCAATGCCTTAACTCCAGGTTTAGTACGAACTAACCTAGGAAGACACGTCAGTATTCCTCTCCTGGCCAAGCCCCTATTCAACATGGCCTCCAGAGTGTTCTTTAAGAGCCCAGAACAGGGTGCTCAGACCTCTGTCTACCTGGCCTGCTCCCCTGGCGTGGAAGGGGTTTGTGGGAAGTGCTTTGCAGACTGTAAGGAGCAGTCTCTTTTGCCAAAGGCTACAGACGAAGAGGTGGCACGGAAACTGTGGGACATTAGTGAAGTCATGGTGGGGCTAACAACGTAGCAGACCAGCTTTGGTAACTAAACGACCAACGCTTTGGTAACTAAGGTTCCTGAGAGTTGAGTGCTTTACTGGAGTGAACATTTACATTTAGCAAATCTTGGAATGAAAATTAAAATGTACAGATGATCTGTAAAATTCCAGTTGGTGTCAACCTCAGATGAAACCCAATAATCATAAATTGAATACCAAATAAATACAAAGTGGATGCAGTGTTTGTACAGTAAAATATTGTGAATTTCTGTAAATGAGCAGCAATTTAAATTACTAAACTTTAAGGAGCATTTAACAAATTAGGATGTATGCAAACTTCATGGATCTTAACTGGCTTTTCAAATGCATTTTTTGTGAACAAATGTAGACATTCTCAGATAATCAAAATACAGTTTCTTTCTCAAGTTGATACACACAGTGTTATAGATATTTGTCTCTTGTGAAAAGGTTTAAAAGAAGTAATCTGTTTTGGGGAGAAAATTGTTTATGGTAGCTAAAAATGGTAGCATAAAAAATATTACCATGTTCAATTGACATCTTTGTTTCATCAAATAATAAAAGTTTATTGAAACCACCTAAAGTTACTTTAAAAGCCTAGTTTCTCATAAATGTAAGGCTTGATACGCAGACATGGATAATTGAATAATTGTTGTTGACTATAGGCTCATTTGCAGTACAGAATTGCCCTTGGAAAGAAAATAGATTCTTCGTTGGTCAGGGATTAGTTATACCTCAATCAGCCATAGTAGCTGCTAGTCTTGAATGCAAATGTTCCAATATTACTTAAGAATGTTTTCTCTCTTTCTGAGGTAACGGGAGAAACCCCTTGGATTTGTAATGTATTTTTCACCTGCAATCTCCATTAGTGCATTTTATGGATCATTAATAAAGAGCACAGGACAATCCATAAAACAAATCAAATCCTTGTGACTTGGAGAAGAGATTAGCTCTCAGGTTGCTGCTGTTTCATGCTGGTTTAATGAGTATGTTTGCTTTATAAGCAAATATGTATAACTCTCAAACCTTTGAATCTTAAATGATGCGTACAGCATTGGTGGATAAGAACTGAATATCTACACCTCCATGTTTGAATATTTGTGAGACTGAAAACATGGTTAACTTCATGTTTTTAAGACCTTACAAACTTTACAGACATGCTACAGGAAACATGTCTGTTTAGCTTAGCCAATGTCATTCAACATGTGTTGAAGATCTAAGCTACATGCTTAAACCCTTGTTGACTAGAAGAGCTGGGTAAACTGATGAAAAACAGGTTTGAGGGTTACACACTTTACAAGCAGTGTTTCATGAATGCATCCGAAGACAGTAAATTTAAATGAGCATTGTGTGTAAGAGATCACGCTTAATATAGGCTTCATAAGGGTCTATGAGTACTGCGTTGTAAGATCACATGACAAACTGCTGTGTTTATTCCTTATGTCACTACCAACCAGCCCCCCAGGTAGTTTGTTACTTACTTTATACTTATATAAGATAACTTCAAAACCAGATCCCATTGACCCTTAGGGAGCTCAATGGGATGAGTCATTAGACATCAGACTAAATCATGGTAAACAAGTTAAGACATTATTAAGAATAATCCCAACATAATGTAAAGTGCATTGGGTCTAATCAACTATATATAATCTCCAATGGTCAACATAGAGAACTGATACCAGAACTAACCACAATTATTATGACTGCATCAAGTTAATTAAAAACCTTTTATGACATGCTGCATAAGTTAACTAAAGACCTTACTGTTTGTGTAATAACTACCAAGATGGTTACATTGTGACTACAAGCTACAAGTGACTAGTCCACACGCTTATGTAACTGCCGCTAGACTCCTGTCCCACATCTAAACATTTGATGCATGATAGGCTTAATTGATACACTGTACATATACTGTGACAACGTAAATCCAATATATAGGTAATAAACAATCGTATGGAATGCTTAAGACTGAACTATTTTTCTTTCAAACATTTAGACAAGATCAAATTTGTCTTCTCTAAATGTGAAGACAACTATCCACGCATTCAATATAACTGCTTTCAACAGTTTGTATTTGTATTTTTTTTAAACTTTTACTGGGATTCATTTATGTCAGTCTTTCAACATCTTTTCTAACACGGTCTGGTCGAAAGCCAGTACCACAGCTGAAAGAAAACAACGTGACTATTTTGTTTGGCTCTGAGTCTAAGACACATCCACTACCATACAGTTGCAAAGACCACAATGAACTTTTATACCTCTCTGCAACAAATTATTTTATGCTGTTCTATCATTGTGGTTTATTGTGCCATAGTGATTTGTAATGATTATGAAGATTTAATGCAGATTCAGTGCTGAATGATACGTAGTTGGATCAGCGCATGTATGTGGAACACCACATCCACTGTTTTCTCCTTGTGGAGTGTTGTGGTGAAGTCTCAAGCTAGTTTATGGATGGTTGTCTCAAACATACAAGACATTATGCAATGAACCAGGGCAATATTAACACCCACTGGATGAATCCTTGTATCCATCCAACTAATTGAACTCAGAGGAGTTCATTGTTTGATAAATATGTGCATAATGTTTCCTGCTGGGTTTATCATTGCTATTTCTTTTATCGTCAATTGTGAAAGTGAGCAAAAAGTGAAATGCAATCCACCTAGACGCTGACCTTTAACATCCTTCACTACGACACCACCTAAGCTTCACCATAAATATTTGCTATCAGACTGTTTGAGGTCACACATTATGAATGTGAGTCAGTGCTGTTAATTGTTATTGTTCAGATTTATAGTCTATGGAGTGTTAAGTACTGTCTGCTGAAAGAGCAAGCAGAAGCAGAAAGAGCAAGTCTGCAACAAGAGGCTCGTAAATCATCTGGAAGAGTTTACTGTGAAGTAGCTCTGTAGTTCAGCAGGGCCAGGCAGCCCTACTCCAGCCTGCTGCTTTGGGTGAAATAATCCAAACAGTTAAGAGAAGAAAGAGTCTGGGTCTCTTTGTCTGTCGGCAGTTATATCCCTGTTGTTACTGTCCTTACTTTCCCCTTGTTTTTCCTGTCAAGAGTGACTGTAAATCCTGTTGTTCTCATACACATGTTGTTCTCATACACATGCACTCACCAATGTTTTACCCTCTCAATAATGAACTGCTCTGTCTGTCTTCACTACTAACTAATCAATTTAACAAAAAACTTTTTTAAAATTTAGAAGCCCATAAGTATTTACATGTTAAGGTGTGTTTTTCTCTACATAACACGTATATGCACAGAATTATTATTATTTGGGCTGTTTTTTTTGTTGCTGTGAGATCTACATAGATTCAATCATTCAGCATCAAAACATTTTCATAGGGTCTTGAATAAGTCAAGCTATGCCATTTGGACAACAGTGTATTTTGTTATTTCACATCCACAGCCACGAGACCCTCCCCCCCATGGCAAGGACATACAAACAGCAACTTTCTTCCCCCCTCATCAGTGGCCTTGTCGTTGTGATGTAACTCAGAGTCACGCAGGGTGACGGGAGAGAAGCCTTTCATCTCAGAGTAAAAAGGGAAAGTGTCCGGGGTCAAAGGGGAGGTGGAATGTTACTTATTTCCAGTGGGACAGAGAATCACCTCCCCGGAGACAGGAAACAGCTGACTCACTGACCTCAGAAGTTATTCATTGATAATATCAGAAAAATACATACTGTCACCTTGTCTCCCCCCTCCTCCAGTATCTGCTGAATGTCACCTACTTAGAGATGTCAGGGCACAGGCAGACCCCAATACATCATGGATATTGCGTGAAAATGGGTTCCTGTTCTTCCTCTGAATTAGTGAGTGTCTGCAGATTGTAATTTATGTCACCTGTGTGTGATTTTTTCCTCTCTTCAATGTTCTTTTAAGCTGGATATTGTTACATCTCTGTTGGATGTAGCTAAGTAAAATATGAAGTACTGATTAACCAGGTAGATCAGCAGAAACGAGATGTTCTCTGCATCCTGTCTTTAACCTGTCTGTGTGTCTTCTGAGTCAAACTAACAAAACGAGTCAAGTCTCTCTTCAGTGACCAACTTGAAAATGCGTTGTTGAAAGTTTCTCACAGAAACAACTGAGAACCTAAACATCATAATGCCTGACTAGGTTTTCAAAGACAATTACTTCCACCTGAGGAGTTCTACATGATAAAGATGGTAAATGGAAGGATATGTTGCATGTAGGAAGCCCTGGTATTTTCGTCATTCTTTCCATTTTCTACTGTCTTACAGTAAACACATGGCGTCCTCTGCTGTACAGGTGGAATATTGCAGACAACTGGAAGAAAGACAAGAGTGTATGGCTGCAGCCTGCAGCCTCCCGCCTCATGCCCTCCCGTCTCATGCTTCTACTTTTCAAAATAAATGCTCGTCTGGTCCGCTATTTCTCCTTCCTATTTTGGTATACGTGTTTTTTTTTGCTAGACTACAAACTAAAAATCCATTCTACGGCTGCAGCCTGGGAGGCCCGGTTGAGTTTAGGCGTCACAACGACTGTTGAGGTTAGGATTAGTTCAAAGCCAGGAGTCGTAGTAGTGTTCGGGGTTAAGGTTAGGCACAACCACGACGGTTGGGGGACAATGATGGTCGGTACAGCACACCGTGCACCATGCATTTTGTCACCTGTGGTGTGTTCTTTTTTTTAAAGACACTGATGTGTACCTTAAGCAAAATCACAAAAATAAACCATCAAAGTCTGCAACCATAAATTGCTCGAGGTAAAGTTAGCTAATATTCGCTAACAAATGTCAACATTAAACGCTGATGCAGTTTTAAATGAAGGTCATCGCAGGTTGCATCAAATATACGTTAACATCAGGGACAGAACAAAAACATCCGGAAATCAGCAAACTATATGGATTTTTTTTTTTTTTTTTTTACTTCATCCGTAAAATAATTCTCGATTTAGTAATTTTGAGCCTCTGAATTTATCGTTGGACGGCTTGGGCATTAGATGGGAGGGCATGAGACGGGAGGGCATGAGACCCATCTCAAGAAAGATGAGATCATGTATTAATCTCCAAGTGGGCACCTGTAGGTCAGGGGGTCGTTAGACCCTTTTTACTGGGGCACGTGCCCCAGTATAAATCTGCTGTGCCCCAGAGTTTGAGTTTTAACAATTTACTTTATTTGTCAATGGGGGGGGGGGGGGGGGGGGGGGGGGGGGCGTGAGCCTTTTTGCCCAGGGCACAGAAAATTGTTAATCCGGCCCTGTCTACACCACCATTAACCACCATCTGCAAAGTTGAGTTACATCAACCAAGCCCACGGTGTTGTCTCTAGATGGCCCACAGCCAGCACTGATGTACAAGTCCCGACAGGTATCACCTCATGCTGCCTTACAGTCATGCAGACTGGGGAACGAGCAAAGCATAGACAGAAACATTGTGTTTTGACGTCTATTCATTGTACCGTGCTGCCACAAGGCTGAGGGTGGACGGGGTCCTGGCTACATGGGGCTGGAGTCCTTCTGCCTGGCAGGCTTCCCAGCTGGAAGGGTCTGAGCCACCCCATAGGGCACGTGGCAGGCCACAGTCCCCAGCTCCGCCGCCCCCTCTATATGGAACATCTGGTCGTCAAAGAAGATGTGCGGCCGTATTTTCTCCAGCATTGGGCCCTTGGGTGCCCCGGCCAGGAACAGAGCCTCGTCCACCTCCAGTCCCCAGGCCCGCAACGTTCGCAGGGCCCGGGTCCCCGAGCTGGCGGCGCTGCGGGCCGTCACTAAGTAGGTACGGATGGGGCAGTCCAGACGCTGACCTTTGGAATAGAACTTCTTCTGTAGCTTCCCCAGAGCTTCCAGGAAACCCTTCAGAGGGCCCTGGTTGGAGGCCGGCAAGAGGGCAGAGAGATTAAGAGTTTTGAAATGGGCATTTAAGATCTACTGAAGAGAAAGCAGTAGATCTATGGACGTCACTAAATGCCTCCCATAAAAATCAAACAGTGTGTTCCATGCTTACAGTGTCTTTAGATGATTCCTTCAGACTTACATGGTCAAGGGGCATGTTCTCATGGGCCTTTTCATGCTCAAAGAACTTGTCCAGTCCGTGAGCCTTGTAGATGCGCTCCGATTCATCAGAGAAGAGAACAGCGTCACCGTCAAAAGGCCACGCGGAGCTGGCTCTCTGACACGACAGTCAGCTTCTCTGGGGTGAACATGGTGGCCGCTGCGATCCCTGAGGCGCACAAACATTTACGCACATCTTTCTTGATTCAAGAAAGATCTTGATTCAAGAAAGATCTTGATTCAAGATATGGAGTCAGGTGGCTGAGCAGTTAAGGAATCGGGCTAGTAATCAGAATGTTCTATTCCCCGTCGTGCTAAAACGACATTGTGTCCTTGGGCAAGGCACTTCACCCTACTTGCCTCGGGGGAATGTCCCTGTACTTACTCTATGCTCTCTGGATAAGAGCGTCTGCTAAATGACTAAAAGTAAATGTAAGTAATGAAGTACAAATACTTTGTTACTGTATGTAAGAAAAATATTTTCCCAAAAAAGTTTCACAAAATAAATTGCCAGAATTGATGAGTACTTGATGAGGTACTCTATTGTACTCGGCTCTGTTCTGCTTTAATCTACTCTGTTTTGGGCTCCTCTCCTGTCTCCTCTCCTTTCCTTCCACTGTGTAAAGAAACTTTTTGAAAAAAATGGATGACAGAGGCAGTTAGCAATGTCTACATGACTGAGAATAGAGACATTCCTGATCACCCATTGCCATATATGAGGGAGATGTTCAAAATTGTCTACGTCAAAAAAGATTCCTGGCAAATGCTCTGCGTGTCTGTAGTGTCTTTTTGTATTAATAGGATGTGAGGTCCAGTTACCAGCTTGACACTAAAACAGCTAGTAGTAATGGCTATTTTTTTACTTTAGTAGATGTCAGAGCCCACACTTCTTTACTTTAACTTGAGTGAAAAAGTGTAGTCAGCACTTCAACTTTTAGTCTTGAATCTTTTTAAACATGAGTATTTTATTTGAGTGAAAGATGTGTATACTTTTGCCATCTTTGGCAATACATTACTTCTTGCAACACCGGAAAATTTGTCCCTTGTCTGCACCTTGTATTTTAGATCTTGTTGTTCCACTGTCTGGCAAGAGACTGCACACTTGAAATGGTTTGATCTTAATTTGATATTGGGTCCTCTGAGTCATGCATGGAAAAAAGCACCTTTCATGAACACAGTGTTAGCCAACTACAGTACCAGAATTCTAGCAGTTCGATGGGGTGGGCAGGAAGAGACCCCATCATAGGAGGTGTGAGTTGAACCAACTCCGTTTGGTTACAGCATTATCTGTCATATTAGTTGTTGACGTTACAGTATCATCATGACAGGCTGACCTTCCTCCAGCGCCTCGCGGACGTTCACAGGGTCAGCCTACAGGTACAGGTTGGTGTGGTAAGCCTTCAGGTAGCCAATGGGACTGTTGCCTCCTGTCATACAGAAACGCTCAATGAACAGATCTAGAGGGGAGAGATAAACAGGGAGTTCAGACAAACACGTTGGGGCTTGAGCAACTTTCAGCATGGGAGTGTAATGGCCAAACCAGCCCATCCCCACCAGGGGCCGAGCCATACGTTTAACATTCGGGGCTTAACCCCAACCTAGGACCTAGGCAAGGTTTTGATGTGATTTGATATTGGAATTTCACATTTCAGTGCAAAATGGGGGGGGGTTATGTAATATGAACATTAGGTTGGACTCATAGTTGTATTTCCGGAAATTCCAACCCAAATTTTTAGGCTATAGTACCTGAAAGATTCGGGGCTTTTGAGAAAACCCATCCTTGCAGGAACCTATATTTATGAATGACAGATCTTTCTTTTTTTACCAGGCTATTTCAGTTCCTCCTGGCGTCTTTCTCCCATCCATTTTATAATATTCGCATCAGCTTAATCTTGCTAACTACCTCCACAACAATAAATGACGGTTCCAATGCCGGCCCAAGGCATAAGCGAACTAAGCGGCTGCTTAGGGCCCCCGTGGCCACCAGAGGGCCCCCAAGTGCATATGAAATTACAGTTTAATGTACCGTGTTTCTTCAATTAAACGCTGCTCTCTATTCAACGCTGTAAGTCGCTCTGGATAAGAGCGTCTGCTAAATGACTTAATGTAAATGTAAGCTCAGTTGGGGAAAAACTATGTCCAAATAGGAGCTGTTCGGACCAATGAAATTGTCAGGGCGGGCTTTATTTGATGATGGACAGATGATCAACAGTAACGTAATCAACCACGTCAGCAAAGAGCGCTTGGGTTGAATTCGTTTTCAACAAACAACCCATAACTCTGATTGGTTGTAGGTCTATCCAATTGAGCGAAGAGGCATTTGTTTTACGAGTTCGGTTGAAACACGCCCCATACTCACAGCCCAACGGAGAGTTATCAGACTCATATTCTGACTAGAATTATGAGTATGACAACGTCAGGCTATAAAGGCTTGGACCGGCCCTGAAACCTAGTGTAGCCTATTAGCTTACGTATCAGTCACATAGTAGGCTAACTTAAACTTAACACTGTTTTTTCACACACCGAATAAAACAAAGAGAAAGCAGGCGATCTGGTCCAATTCATGAGCGGGCAGAGCGGCTCACCAGGAATTTTCCCGATTCTCCCAATGGCCACTCCGGGCCTGAGCCCAGTGTTCAAACAAAACAAGACTGTGCATCTTTTAAAAAGTTAAAGTTAAAAAAGCTAAATGAAAATTCAAAGTACAGTATTTGTACTTTGAATACTTAGGATCATTGGGGTCCTCAGATAACTTGGTGATGGGGCGATCGTTTAGAATGGCCTCGACTTCACATAGAACTGTATGGAATCCTTCATCATTCAGGGTCTGTTGACATAAAACTGATGTCAGAATCCGTCGAACCATCCTTATGATGCGTTCCCACACACCTCCATGATGAGAAGCTGCCGGTGGGTTGAAGCTCCATTTTATCCCTTCTTGTAAGAAGGCCCCTTGTATTTTCTGGTGATTCAAAGCAGCGAGAGCCTCTCTCAGTTCCCTTTCAGCACCAACAAAGTTGGTTCCATTGTCAGAGCGTAGATTAGAAACTTGTCCTCTTCTACAAGCAAACCTGCGCAGAGCGTTTATGTAGGAATCAGTATCCAAAGAGTAGGCAACTTCCAAGTGTACTGCTCTACATGCCATACAGGTTAAAATTACTCCATAGCGCTTTTCTAGGCTACGTCCTCGCTTGACCTCAATTGGTAAAAAATAAATCAATCCCCACATTGGTGAATGGGGGAAGATCCGGAATGATCCTCTCTTTGGGCAAGTCTGACATTTTCTGTTCACCCCACTTCCCTCTATGGCGCCTAGAGAAGCCACAGTTGGACAGGATTTCTCTTGTTGCTGCATTAGCACTGGTAATCCAGTATTTGCACCATAATCTGGAGAGCACATGGTTTCTCCCACCATGGCCCACCTGTTTGTGAATGCTTTTTAGTAGCAAGGAGGAAACATGTTGGTCTTTGGATAGGATGACTGGATGTTTTGTCTCCTCAGGCATGGCAGCCCCACCCAATCTCCCTCCAACTCTAAGCAATCCACCCTCCAAAGTGGGGTCCAGTTTGTAGATTGTACTCTCCTTTTTCACTCCACATTTGCCAGATAATAAAGCAGCAAACTCCTCTGAAAATCTTTCCTGTTGAGCAAAGCTAATGATAGATATTTCTGCTTCCTCAAGATCCTCTGGAGTCAAACTCGACCCTTGAAATGTGGTTTTAAGGTGTTGCATTTCCTGTTCTACTGTGTTGTCATTGATATTTGCATCCCTTTGGCTCAGGAGTTTCCTTTTTTGGCTTATATCCTGTAGAGCCTTCCTGATTTTCAGGATCCACGCAACTGACCTTTTCAACCTTCTCCAATCAGAAAAGTAGATGATCAGTTGCCTAGTAGCATTTGGTGTGTCCTCAGTCACTGCATTAGCTGTGAGCTCCCTTTTTACCTCTGCATCATCCACGGGTATCTCGGAATCCAACATGCTTACTGGCCACGCCTCCTCCATTTGCCACAGAAAGTCAGGGCCTTCCATCCATCTTCGGTTTGTCAAAAAAGGATCTATTGTTAACCCCCTTGAAGCTTTGTCTGCAGGATTCTGGGTGGTATGAACGTACCTCCACTGAGAGACATCAGTTGCTCTGTGGATCGTAGATATCCTGTTCGCCACAAAGGTTTGAAATCTCCTGGTTTCATTCCTGATATACTTCAGAACTGAAGTACTATCGGTCCAAAAACATGATTTGCCAAGAGGAAGCTGTAATTCCGCTTTAAGCATCGTGTCCACACGAACGGCAAGAACAGCTGCAGTGAGTTCCAAACGAGGAATCATCACTTGTTTTAACGGCGCCACTCTGGCCTTTCCTATTATGAAAGAGACATGGACACTTATGGTTGTTCTGCATTCTAAGATATGTCACAGTACCATATCCACTTTCACTGGCATCGGAAAAGTGATGTAATTGACTGAGTTGTCCAAAACCTGATGGCTTGAGGCATCTATCCACCTGAAATGCAGTCACCTTGTCTAGGTCTCGTAACCATTTGATCCATTGCTGTTGGAGAGCATGGGGAATCTGGTCATCCCATCCATTGCTCTTTCTACACAGATCCTGTAGTATGAGTTTAGCTGGAAGTGTGAGTGGTGCAAAAAATCCCAAAGGATCATAAACTGAGCTGACCACCGACAAAATCCCACGCCTAGTATGGGGCTGTTCCTTGAGAGACATATTGAACTTGAAAGCGTCTGTTTCAACACACCAATGATGGCCAAGGGCTCTCTCAACTGGCAATTGGTCTCTGTCCAAATTCAACTTGTGCAGAATCTTTTATCTCTGCTTTTCTGGAATGGATAGCAAGACACCACGATAGTTGCTAACCCATTTTGTTAAACGGAAACCTCCCCTTTGACAAACATCCGTCAGATCCTGAACCATTTTCACAGCCTCCTCCTCAGACAGCAAGCTTTTAAGACAGTTGTCCATGTAAAAGTTCAGATTGACTGTGCCAATTACCTCATCGGAGAAACTGTTCTGGTTGTCTTCTGCAGTCTTTCGTAGAGCGTAACAAGCACAGCTGGGAGATGACACTGCCCCGAACAGATGCAGTCATCCTATACTCCACAAGTTCTTGATCTGAATTGCCTTCAGGCCACCACAAGAAACTTAGGAAATCTCGATCATCTTGGGCTACCTTGACTTGGTGGAACATTGATTGAATGTCAGCCATTATAGCCACGGGTTCTTGTCTAAAACGTGCAAGGACTCGTAACAAGGAACTGGTAAGATAAGGACCCTGTAGAAGCTGACTTAAGAGAATGTCCTCTGAACTCGGCTCCACAGTCAAACACAACACGAAGATTTCCTTTCTTTGGATGGTACACTCCATGGTGTGGAATGTACCATATTTTTCCTTCAGTACCATCTAACTGATGTTCAGGCACACGTTCAGCATACCCCTCTCTGATGACATCACTGAGAAAGTTGGTGTATTCCTGATGGTACTCCTCATTTCTTTCAAACCTCTTCTTCAATCCAAGAATGCGCTGCTTGGCAACACAGCGATTGTTTGCCAGAGACATTTTCTTTCTTAAAGGGAAGTTTCAAGCTGTAATGTCCATTGTGAAGCTTAACTGAATCTGTCCTGATTTCCATGAACTTTACATCATCTTTCGACATCTCCTCTTTGACTCCTGCTGTAGGTTCATTAAAACCATGGTTGTGGTAATTATTCAGTAACTCCTCCAGCCTTGTTATGGAGATCCTGTTAACAGTTGCAATGTGGCCATTCTCACACCACTCAACACTGCATCCTTGTATGGGGCCATAAATAACCCACCCCAATAGGGTCCATTACCATGGCTGTTTACAACTTCCCGGGGTTCAAGCATTTTAGAGGCAGTGGTGCCCATCAACAACTCCACATCTGCCTGGATGCGAGGAATATCAACACCATCTAAGTATGGCCAGTTAGCCAGTTCCTCTTCTTTGATGATGTTGTCTGTTCCTACAGGCATCCTCTTCTGGGTGTAGACCTCTGGTAGGTCGTAGAACTGTTTTCCAGTAAGACTTGCAATCTCCAAACCAGTCAACCTATAACTGGAAACTGATGAACTTGAGCCCATGGTTCGTAGAGTGATTTGAGTTCCTTCCATTCATGTTTAACTTTGTCATAAGGTTTTCTGAGCAAAATGTGGCTGTACTGCCTGGATCAAGAAATCCATATGTTTGTCTCCTTTGCTGGATTTTACCTCAACTGGTAGGATGGATAAAATCCCTTCACCAATCCCGGCCCCTATATTACCACGTTTGAAAAGAGAGCAGTGCGCTGTTCACCGACGTTTCCTTGGGTTGTTTAGGATCTGTGTTGCTTGCTCTCACCTGATGGTTGATATGAAGGACGCTGGGATGGTTTTCGCTGCACATATT
This sequence comes from Hypomesus transpacificus, assembly GCF_021917145.1. Taxonomy (NCBI): domain Eukaryota; kingdom Metazoa; phylum Chordata; class Actinopteri; order Osmeriformes; family Osmeridae; genus Hypomesus; species Hypomesus transpacificus. The sequence continues at coordinate 242,497 of NC_061062.1, forward strand.
GCAAGTCAAGCGCTTATCGCAATCCCTACTCATATGCCCAATGCAGAGGCAACCGAAGCAAATTCCCTTTTCCTTTAAGAAGTTTCTTATCCCTATGCGTTTTCTCCTTCAATCGTGGACACCGCTCCAAAGGGTGATCTTGAAAGCAACATACACACTTGTTGGTGTTCTTTGCAGATGAACCACCTTGACACTGAACCTGACTGTACTTTGTGGATTGTTCAGATGGAAATGGTTCAACAGTAGCAACAGTGGTTGCATAACTGTTTCCTTTAAACCTTGGCTTTGACTGTGCAGTTGTCCTGTTCACAATTTTGTTCACTGTAACAAGCTGTGTGCTCTGGATGTCCCCGAAGATCGGGTCAGACACTATCTTGACTTCATGCTCGATGAATGCGACACGATCCACGAATCTTGCCCTGCAATCAAATTTATCCAGTATTTCACAAGCAGAACCTCTCAATTTTTCCTTTAGCTTATATGGAAGCTTTAGCATAATTGCTCTCATATTTGCCGGCATGTCCAATTCTCTCATGTAGAGTACATCCTCCATTGTGTTACAACATTCTCGTAAAAACAGTGCATACGCTTGAAGAGACTTGACGTCCTCCTGTTTTACTCCTGGCCAGCTGAGGACTTTCTCCATGTATGCTGCGGTGATCTTTTGTTTATTGCCAAAGTGTTCTCGTAGCAGATGTTTAGCCATAGTATAACCCCTGTCTGGAGCCATATACTGACAGCTACGAACCAGCTCTTTTGGATTTCCTCTTGTGTATTTATCCAGGAAATACAAACAATCCCCTTTGTTGCTGGCATTTCTCTCCACACAGTGCTCGAATGCTCTTATTAAGGTTTTGTACTCCAGAGGATTTCCGTCAAACAAGGGTATTTCTCTTGGTGGTAGTAAATGAGCAGTTTGCTGTTGTACAAGCAACGTTGCTATTTCATTTTGCCTTTGCAGTAAGTCGTACAGCGCTGAGGAATCATCCTTTCTTTGCAGCTGGGGTCCAGACTTACTGACACTTGGATTTATTAATTACACCTGAGGGTCTAAACGAGGTTAACGAGGTTTAATAGGTTTCCATGTTTTGCTGTTCCATTAAAAACATCCTTTTTGACTGCGGTTCTGTGTTGCACTCCAATATGCACGTTGTTGCATGGGTGTAGGGTTTTGTTTATTCAGAAGGGTAGGGTTATATTTCTCCGCTTGTGGATTTAGCGTGGCGAACGTTCTCTTTAACTTCGCTCCCTTGTCATGATCTTGGAAAGTTGTGGAAGGGTCCTTTAAACCTTGCGTAAGAGTCCATCCCATTTGACTGCGTGTTAGAGCGAGCTTGGTGACTGGAGGCCGATAATACTGCTGATTTGGCAGCATAAGCGGCCATCTCCGTACGGAGCTCCAGCCTTTCCTTTCTCCTATTTAGCTCCTCTGTCTGCACTTCCAGAGTGTGCTTCTCCTTTAAAGCTGTGGCGCGAGCTTCGAGTGCAGCGCTCACTGCTTCAGCTTGAATGAGCGCAGATGCAGTAGAAGATGAACTGCTTTTTGAGCTGGCGCCACTTTTATGGCAAGATGGTTGTACAGAAACATTCGTTCCAACATTCGAAATGCCGTCATCGGGTTTCACTTCACCCTCCTCCTCCACACCTTCAGCAGATTTTGGAATACCTGCATTTGCCAACCACTCGTGCACGTTTTCCATGAACTCAATATCACTCAACATCTTTGCTTTGAACCATATATCATGTTTTTCCTTTTCTACAGGGGGTAAGAGTTGTAACAATATGCGTTTACTTTGCTTCAATGCACAGAGTTGTGTACTCGTCAAAAGTACAATGCACCTCCGTCTCGCATTCTCTGTCCTGCATCAACTATTTGATTGTTATTTGTAGAACAGATGCTTTGTTTAGTTTGGACTTGTTTTTTGTAGTGTTTCTAGTTTATTCCACAGTGCCCATTGTGTTAATTTAACGGGACGTTTTCTGGCAGATTGTGTTTCCATTTCACCACTGGCTGCGCCTTCACTGAGCTGCGCGTCAGTCGTGGTGAACTCGTCAGCATTGCTGCACTCAATTTGTACCTCTGTTTCGGAATCCAAAATCAACCCACACAATAGAAACACTTTCAAATAAAAAATACAATTCACAGATAAACCCACAGTTATGTAAATACCAGTTCGAACCAATGCATTGGATTGTCAGTCTTTGTTGAAATGGCCATAGGCCTAGTTTGTATCACTGCGCATGCCTCCGGTCCAGTTGCACAGCAAACTGTCCCAATGGTGATCCGTGATTCTCATTCGGTTCTTTTCCTTGCTGCACATCTAGAAGCTGTCGTGATTGTCCAACGACCCACCTCGAGGCCCAGAAATCCCCGATGGCGTTTCTCAATTGCCAAATCCCTCGACGGTGTCCTCGATCTGCTGTTACTTTAGCTCGTGAATGGCAATCCTGGCGAGCTCCTTAAGGCATAGCTTTTCACTTCAATGTATAGCCTTTTATCAACTCCTACACTTGGCCAATGAGGTGGGACCAGGGGAGAACTTGCCCTGGACGCGTGTTCTGCGTGCCAATAAAACAATGTCCACTGTCTCGCTGCATTTGTGCTGTTTACTCATTTATTGTCTTGACGGCATCACCAGTAATACAGTCCATTTCATTGACACAGACCTGACACGGTGAAAAGCTGTATGCATTTCCCCTAGCCACACACCTGTGTATCCCTGGCTGTTAATGACTTATATACCTTCCAAAAGGCAATGCTCCACCCAGTGCTCAAACATAAAACTACAGATTAATCAGCACCACAAACGTGGTGTGTACCCAAAACAAAACAAGGTGCGTAATGGCTCCAACAAATATTATTTCTTGTCATTGCACGCCTTTTTTCATTTCCTGGCTATCACGCATAACAAATGTAAGCTAATATAGCTACCATGGGGCAAGGCAGACGTTCTGATGAGACAGAGGGAGTTAGCCATGTCCACATGACTGAGACAGAGGGGCTGTGTCTACTACCGCGCACTTGTGCACTTCGAGCAATGACTTTCAGTGCTTAGGGCGCTTCACTCACAAAACCAGAAAAATTCAGTGCACTGAAAGTACCCTGATGGCGCACTGCAAACGGTCCAAAAAAACAGTGTACAACGATGGACACTACTCGCCCTAAACGGGCGCCATCTTGGCTACGTAGTGGAAAAGGAGGAGCCCTTTCGGCAGCTTTTTCCACTTGAGTGGAGAAGCGCGTTCATTTTGGCAGGTTTTGCGGGTGTGGCGAGCAGATTTGCGTCTGTCACTTCCACCAAGTGTTTAACGTAGCAGTGTTCCATTTGAGACAGCACTTATCAGCGACGGAGTGCACTGAATATGTAAGTGCACTGTTTTGCAGGTTACTGTATTGCAGTGTACTTCATAAAGTGCGCGGTAGTAGACACAGCCAGGGAGTTAGCCATGTCACATGACTGAGACAGAAGGAGTTAGCCATGTCCACATGACTGAGACAGGGAGAGTTAGCCATGTCACATGACTGAGACAGAGGCAATTAGCCATGTCCACATGACTGAGACAGAGGCAGTTAGCCATGTCACATGACTGAGACAGGGAGAGTTAGCCATGTCACATGACTGAGACAGAGGGAGTTAGCCATGTCCACATGACTGAGACAGAGGGAGTTAGCCATGTCACATGACTGAGACAGAGGGAGTTAGCCATGTCACATGACTGAGACAGAGGGAGTTAGCCATGTCACATGACTGAGACAGAGGGAGTTAGCCATGTCCACATGACTGAGACAGAGGCAATTAGCCATGTCCACATGACTGAGACAGAGGCAGTTAGCCATGTCACATGACTGAGACAGAGGGAGTTAGCCATGTCACATGACTGAGACAGGGAGAGTTAGCCATGTCACATGACTGAGACAGAGGGAGTTAGCCATGTCACATGACTGAAACAGAGGGAGTTAGCCATGTCACATGACTGAGACAGAGGGAGTTAGACATGTCACATGACTGAGACAGGGAGAGTTAGCCATGTCACATGACTGAGACAGAGGGAGTTAGCCATGTCCACATGACTGAGACAGAGGCAATTAGCCATGTCACATGACTGAGACAGAGGGAGTTAGCCATGTCACATGACTGAGACAGGGAGAGTTAGCCATGTCACATGACTGAGACAGAGGGAGTTAGCCATGTCACATGACTGAGACAGAGGGAGTTAGCCATGTCACATGACTGAGACAGGGAGAGTTAGCCATGTCACATGACTGAGACAGAGGGAGTTAGCCATGTCACATGACTGAGACAGAGGGAGTTAGCCATGTCACATGACTGAGACAGAGGGAGTTAGCCATGTCCACATGACTGAGAATAGAGACATTCCTGATCACCCATGGTCATATATGAGGGAGATGTTCAAAATTGTCATCATCAAAAAGGATTCCTGGGAATGTCTATACTGTATTTTTGTATTAATGTATTAATATGATGTGAGGTCCAACCGGTAGTAGTAATGGCTACTTTTTACTTAAGTATATGTCAAAGCTCACACTTCTTTACTTTAACTTGAGTGAAAAGGTGTAGTCAACACTTCAACTTTTACCAGTCTCTTTGCCCAACACTCACATTCTCCTGTAAACCTGTGTGTGTGTGCGCGTGTGTGTGTGTGTCAGATGCTCACCGTGGTGGTTGATGGTGTTGATGAGTCTCAGGCCAACGTGAGCGTGGTGGTTGGTCATGAGCACAACGTCGAACAGCTCCTCGCTATCAGGGTACAGCTCTCTCAGCCTGGCATTCACTGCCTCCAGAGCCTTAAACACAGACACCTCCCATCAAGCAACAGAGAACTAGCAGTGCAAAGACACAACAGACACAACAGCTAGACTAGACGTTGATGTGAGTCCTTATGTGTCTTCTCAGACCTTTACAAAGGAGAAGGCAGGGCCCGGGGCGAGCGGCTCCGTCTCGTGCTCCATCTGGTGCTGTAGGTATTCCTCCAGGCCTCTCTGCTGGTGGATTAGCTGCTGCTCCTCCATGCTGAACAGCACACGCGATGACACCGCTATGGTGATGGCGTTCTCGGGGGCTTCGGCTGCAAGATGAACAGACAGACGGTCAGTAAGAACAAACCATCGCTTCCAGGTTGCAGATAGGTAGGACTTGCTTTCCCCCTGGGAGCATGATAGGTAGGACTTGCTAAGGGACTAAGACAGCAGGATCCTCTAATAGAAAACTGTTCTACAAATCTTTTCTCAACAACAGAAGAAAGCATTTGCTATCATGTGTCAACAATCAGCAAAAATGCCTTCATTGCCATAAATCTTGCCTAAGGTGCCAAACGTGCTTGGACCGGTACTGGATTCATTGCTTCACTTGGCTGGAGGGTGCTAATTTCAGACAAAGTCATAACCTTTTTGGATATTACAAGACAATATATTGTGGAGTAGAACAAGCTGGCCATAAACATTTAGTCATTTAGCAGACACTCTTATCCATAAACAATCATGGAATTGAAAAACGAACACCATTTTATGTAAGAAGTTATGTTTTGAGAAAATATTACAAAGAAAGTAAATTCAAACGACCACCAAACCATGACCTTGTACTACAAGGTGCAAGGTCAGTCGATGCCCTTCAAGGATTTTCCATTAAACAGTGTGGATACCCATTACAGCACTGTAGCTGTGATGTCTGCTGATGTCTGTTCAACGTCATTAAGTCACCACTGGCAGGTGGCTTGATTTAGCCTCTTACTCTTCAGAGGGGAGGAAACTGGACTGTTCTCCATTGAAACGTTCTCTTTGCCTACAACATACATTTTTTATAGTAATAATACATTTGATTTGTAAAGCTACAGTACTCAACCTGTAGCCTATAATGTACATTGTGTCAGATGTGCATCATGTTTAAGTGATGATAAAATAGATGTATTAATCAGCTCATCCTGGGACATTGAACCTTTCAGAATGACTGACGGGCAGCAGGCTCTGTGTAGACCATTCAATTCAAAGTTGGCTTACAAATTGTATAATTAAACATTGACAAGCACCATTTTTTTATATTTAGTTTAGTTGTTTAGTTATTTTATTTAGTTGTTTGTCCAGATAATCTTCTTATTTCTAGGATTGAGTTCTCATCCATAATGGATCATTAGAGAAGGTTATTAGAGAGGGTTGAACACATTACAGAACCTGCGTTTTTTGGTTTTACTGTTAGAAAGTACGATTGGTGCTAACATACTGGCACATCACATCACATAACGTCAAGAAGATACTTAAGATAAGATAAGAGAACACATTTTTTATGTACTTCTCATGCATGTTACTATTACTATTTAGTAAGTTATCTTACATTCCTAATTTTTGGTGAATTGTGTTTAAACATGTCAGTCAAGAACGTTTGAAGAATGTGTCAGAGAGTCAGTTAATCGTCTCATGTCACAACACCCAGACTGACTCACTGTTTTCCTGGTCGGAGTGGAGGGCTTCTTTCCTTCCCAGCAGTCATTGCTGGCAGCGCTGGTGGCGGGGGCAGCGCTGGTGGCGGGGGCAACGCTGGTGGCGGGGGCAACGCTGGGCAGCGGGCTGCCTTTATCCTTCCTCCCATCGCTGAAAGAGCAAAAAAGGAAATTAAACCTAATTGCACACTGCTACATGTGACTGCTTTGGAGGCAGTATGATCATCCTTCCTGTGCTCTGTACCTTTTCAGTCTCTATCACAGTGTTCCTCACATCACTGCCACTTCTTCTGCTCTCTCCTCTCTCCACTCTCTCTTTCTCTCTCTCTCTCCCCCTCTCTCTCCTCTCTCCACTCTCTCTCTCTCCTCTCTCTCTCTCTCTCTCTCTCTCTCTCTCTCTCTCTCTCCACTCTCTCTCTCTCTGTATTTTTTAAATCTTCGTCACACAACGTGCCTCCCTCTCCTTTTCATTCCATCCCACTCCATCTCGATGTGCTTATTTTCCTTGCAGTAATACCCTCTCCTTTGATTTGATGCATCCACATGTGTGAAGCGTGTGGTGTGTGGGTTGTTCAAAGGGAAAACAGCTGCATGTAAGCTCACATACTGAAGACCCATGCACAACAACCGATGTGGGAGATAACATATAGCTGAGTGCCAGTCAATATATAAATGGCTAAATCCATTTAACAGTGGAGCTTGATATGTGCACAGGATCCTAACTAAGTTGTATGGTTGGCTGATTTGAGGACTGCAGTGCAGTGCATAGTATTGTTGTGTATCCCTTGAGCATGAGAGAGGTGGAAGGTGTCTGTGTTTACACTGCTCGCCCTTGAATCTTCTTATTGTGTCACTGGTCACTTCCTTTTCCTGCTTAGGGGGAAATGGTATCTCTGGATCATTTGCTTCCCTCTGCGTTTGATGATGTTTTCTCCTTTCTATTCTGTCCAACCCCCCTGCAGTCTCTCATATAAAAGAATTACAGCAGAGCAGTAGTTGCCAGGCGACCACCAGAGACTTGCTATAGTGGGACACCCACACCTGAAAGCTGATTGGCTGTGGGGTGAAACCAGGCTCTGATGTCAGGGTGGCACCACAGGAAAACCCGATCACACATTCAGCATGGCAGAAACACAACACAGGTTGAAGAACTGTCACATTCAGCATGGCAGAAACACAACACAGGTTGAAGAACTGTCACATTCAGCATGGCAGAAACACAACACAGGTTGAAGAACTGTCACATTCAGCATGGCAGGAACACAACACAGGTTGAAGAACTGTCACATTCAGCATGGCAGAAACACAACACAAGTTGAAGAACTGTAACATTCAGCATGGCAGAAACACAACACAAGTTGAAGAACTGTAACATTCAGCATGGTAGAAACACAACACAGGTTGAAGAACTGTCACATTCAGCATGGCAGAAACACAACACAGGTTGAAGAACTGTCACATTCAGCATGGTAGGAACACAACACAGGTTGAAGAACTGTCACATTCAGCATGGCAGAAACACAACACAGGTTGAAGAACTGTCACATTCAGCATGGCAGAAACACAACACAGGTTGCCATCGCTAGTCACCGGTGTCTGGAGAGACATGTGAAGAAAGAAAATTCAATAAACAGGTTTAGTGATGGAATCATTTCTTAATATCGCATCTAACTACGACACACACACACATCCATTCTTACACCTCGAGTTGAGGGCATCCAGAAGTCTTCCATACTGAGAGCATTAGAGAGGTAATTTGCTGTGGGGTGTGACTGCTACAAGGAACAGGAACAGAGAGCTTCTATTGATTAACTTATGTAAGATTTGCAGTCTATGGTTTATTGTCTGGTAGGGTTTCTATTTGACTTGTATTTTATATCCTTGAGAACAGCAGGGCTGTGAATCTTCATGCATTTCAGAAATATTATATATTCCATATTAATATTATAGAGGCTAATTATTGAAGAGCAAATCTATGTAATATGTTACAGATGAGTAGTTATAGTTTCCCCAGACAGCAGATGTATATAGATATATCTATCTATATATATTTCCAGATACATCAGTGCTACCCTTTATTGTGATTGACATGGTTTTAGCTAAACCTCACATCTGTTATGTGTGTGTAATCATCATAACTTAGTGCACAGGGTATAATGAAGAGAGAGAGTTTAGATTTGACTTATACCCAGTTTAGTGGATTAAGTCTTCAAACAAGTCTTTAATGTGTTCTATTACCCCATTATAATACAGTATAACAAACACTCCTTATTCGGATAATCTCTGAGATGTGACAGTTCACCCGGTTCAACCTAGCTGAAGATTGTAGATCCCCTAGCACCCTGTTCACCATTGTTATCACTAGAGGGCAGTAGAGAATAGGAGTCTCTGAGTCACCACAGTTCCTGTTCCTTCTGACATGTTTAAGAAGAGGAAGTGAGAGGCATACATGACAGTTTGGAATGGGAAGTTTATCTGACAAGAACACAATAATGTGTTATCTGAGACAATACTGTTGGAACACAAGCGAGCCTGCGATCCAACAGGACTGTCTCCAGGACCTGTCTGTCCTGCATACACACAATAAGACAGGACCTGTCTGTCCTGCATACACACAATAAGACAGGACCTGTCTGTCCTGCATACACACAATAAGTCTTCAAGTCTTCAAGTCTTCAAGTCTTTTATTTGTCAGGTGCACAGAGCAACACAAGGTTAGACTGGGCACTGAAATTCTTAAGACAAGACAACGCAAGCACTTGGCATAACATAACATATAAGTACACAGAACAAATTTACATCTATGCTGAGCTTAGATAAGTGAACTTCCTAAATATACAGATAGCAATAAATAAACGACTATACTAACCCTAACACTAAAACTTCCTAAATTACAGATAACAATAAATAGTACGCTATACTAACCCTAATACACACAAAAAAAAAAAAAAAAAAAAAAAAAAAAAAACCTGTTACAACCCTATAAACTAATCTAACCTAAATGGAGTACAGTGCAGTAGTGCAAATTTACAGATCAGTGACTTTGTCAATGACCAAACAGGAGCCTGGTGGCGAGGTACAGTAGTGCAATGTTACTGTGTGTGTAAGACAGGACCTGTCTGTCCTGCATACACACAATAAGACAGGACCTGTCTGTCCTGAATACACACAATAAGACAGGACCTGTCTGTCCTGCATACACACAAGACAGGACCTGTCTGTCCTGCAGAAACAGAGCTGCTAAGGATGATTTGTAATTCAGTATTGTTATGAATTTGTCATTCTCTCAAACTATTGTTTTTTAAACGAATGACACAAACTTGGTCATTTCAATTTGTTCTCTTCTTTATCATAATATATACCACATTACCACTGCATTATACTTTACTATTGGTTCACGGTAGTGTGTACTGTATCACTCCTAATTACAGTCCTTTGTGCTTGTGATTAGCCCAGGCCCCCTGGTGCTGAGAGAGTTAAGCTGCAGGCAGTTGGGCTGCACCCACTGCGGAGATGATTTAAATAACGCTGGTGTTTGGCGCGCAGCTCTGGGAGGCCGCTCTTTCTGCTGGGTAAACTCCTCCCCTACGCAACCTGGTGAGGCGGGAAATGCTGGTGAGAGAGAGACATAAAGAGAGAGAAGGAGAGAGAGGGGGAGAATGGGAGGGGAGAGAGAGAGAGGGGGGGGGGAGAGACAGAGAGAGACAGATAGAAGACTGCAGAGGGTGTGAACCAAAAAACGTATTTACCTCTCTATACCTGATACCATCAGGTTAGCCTGGCAACGTGCCACACATTACCCAGAAAGAAGGAGAAAGACAGAGAGAAAGAGAGGGAAAAAGAACGACAGAACCAATCCACACACCCTCCCTGTTGAGGTGTGAGACAGATAAAGCTCTGTCAGTGTTGGACCAGTGGTTGAGAACAATGCTGACAAGAGGGGAGTGGGGCACAAGCATGGAGGTAGAACAAAGAGGGAAACACAGACACACACACAAGCAGACACACACACAAGCAGACACCCACACACACACATACACACACAGATTCACTTACAGCCCTAAGGGGAAATGACGGCAAAGAAAGCGACTGTTGTTACTTTTATGATTCCTGCAAAGTAACTACACAGGCTGGTGTAGTCTCCAAGTCACTTTGTTCTTGACTGGATTAGCCTTGGGCATGACAATTACACCCCTCCCCTCTCCCTTCATCCCTGCCCCCGACACACACACACACATGCAGAGTCTTTATTCCTCCCCAATCAGGCCTCATTGCAACGTTGAGTATGCCCAGCCAGAGAGGAGAGATGAATATGTAGGTCATTATCTGTAAACACACCATAGTTCAGAGATACACACCACAGTGAAGAGGTGAATGAACACACAAAAGCACACACACCATAAGTCCCAAACAACACTTTTCTAGAGTCAGATGGGGAGTCAGATGGCTGAGCGGTTAGGGAATCGGGCGAGTAATCAGAAGGTCGCTGTTCGATTCCCGGCTGTGCAAAATGACGTTGTGTCCTTGGGAAAGGCACTTCACCCTACTTACCTCGGGGGGAATGTCCCTGTACTTACTGTAAGTCGCTCTGGATAAGAGTGTCTGCTAAATGACTAAATGTAAATGTAAATGTAGAGTGACTAACTTTGCTGAGCTTCTTGTCTGTGTACCACAACTGGCCTCACAGCAGAGACCAGAAAGGCAGGGCCTGACACTTCCTGTCTGAGAGGGGCCTTCAACAAAAACAGGAAGTGAGAGCTGCCTGTGCGTTCCCAGACATTTCAACACTGCAGCTCTCCGACACATACACACACATACAGGGAAAGGGAGGACACAGATTCTTAGATAACTAGCAGTGTGTCAAGCTCCACTGGAGACAGGGGGAGGTGAGAGGAGTCAGTGTGGATCCCAGTCACAAATACCCTGCAGGGTTGGACAATCTGAGAACAGATCCATTGACTTCTTTGAATCCAGACCATGTATGCCCCCCCTCCCTTTCTTTCTCTCTTCCCTTCTCTCTTTCTCTCTGTTTCTTTCTCTCTATACGTATCTGTCTGTCTCTCTCTATATCTCTCCATCTGTGATAGTCAGCGTGGTGTGATGTAGTTGTGAGGTGTTTGTGCGGGGGCTGAAGGGCCTGGTTAGCCAGGACCTGGCTGAGAGGCTTCATGAAGAGACAAAGAGCAGGGGGCAATCGATCCTGCTGAGGAAGGAGGGGTCTGGTGGATGCTGACAACCATGGGTTCTGGAGGGGGTCAAAGGAGAGGGAGGTGGGGCCAAGTCCTCACTGAGTGGCTGGGGGGAGAAAGGGGGAAGGGGAGGGTCTTCAATAGGATGGAATTCAAAAGATGCAGCAAGTGTCCTGGCAGCCCTGAGGCAGGGGGGTTTGGGGGTTGGGGGGCTGGGGGTTGGGGGCTGGGGGGTTGGGGGGTGGGGGGTTGGGGGGTTTGGGGGTTGGGGGGTTGGGGGGCTGGGGGGTTGGGGGGTTGGGGGCTGGGGGGTTGGGGGGCTGGGGGGCTGGGGGGTTGGGGGGTGGGGGGCTGTGGGGCTGGGGGGTTGGGGGTTGGGGGGTTTGGGGGCTGGGGGGTTGGGGGGTTGGGAGGAACAAAGGAACATCTGCCTCTGACAGAGTGCTGGTCTTCCTGCCATCCGAATCAGGCCTTGGAGCTAGCTGCAGGTCCATACACAACCGTAACATAAACTTCATATAACAAAGAAAAACATTCTACATTTGAAACAAATAAAAGTCTCCAGAAAACTTTTATTGAGACAGAATGAAACAAAAGGAAATAAAGCCACAGTGGTTAATTTTAGCATTCACACATGTACAAGACTGCTCGCACACTCACACACACAAACTCTTTGACACATTCTGTGTGTGTGTGTTGTGTTGCCACGGTGAGGGTAGTAGAGAAGCTATTGGGCTGAGGGCCCCTCTCCTGTAACCCTGCTCACCATCTAGCAGCTCCAGAGTTACATCACCAGGTTGGGCCCGTTACATTAGGCACACAAGGCCCCTGCACCCTGGTCTGTTGTCCCTGCATGCTGCCACAACACTGACCCTTTAGCCACTCTCAGCATATAGGCCCTTTTCCATCCAATAACATAACTTTTCTGGTGCCCTACAATCCCTTGGCTTTAATCTGATGTTGGAGTTGTCTGTTGTGGATCAGGTGATTCTGGAGGCAGTGAGACTGGCCCAGAACAGAGTTGAGGTTGAGGCTGGTCCAGGTGAGGCTTGCATGGTTCTGACAGGACCAAGGAGCTGGGTTTGGCTGCCTGTGTCTGCAGACCTCTTGACTGGTCTGTTGTGCTCAGCGCTCCAGTGTGTCTGGACCCAGATGGCCCTGGTGTTCAGACTAATGGGATCAGGATTATCTCCAGATTAGACAGACAAACTGAGAGGCCGGCTCCCCCCAAACCATGACAGTGAGAGACGCCGGCTGGACTCTGACCCTTCATGCTACTGCTAACTACGACTCAGACTCGGAACAGAATGGCTGTTATGCCAAAATAACATTTTTGAAGATGAGATGAGAAGGCAGGATTCCTCGCCGGGCATGAAGATGTGTTTGGGTTGGGTTCAGATAAACAAGCTTTATTTTGTTTAAAGACAGAACAATGTATTAGAAAGCAAAACATCACCCTGTCTCCAGCCAGAGGCAGACAGAGAGGCAGACATGAGACGCAGGCAGAGAGGAAGACAGGAGAGGCAGACAGAGAGGCAGACAGGAGAGGCAGACAGAGAGGCAGACAGAGAGGCAGACAGAGAGGCAGACAGAGGCAGACAGGAGAGGTGAAGACAGAGAGGCAGACAGAGAGGCAGACAGGAGAGGAAGACAGGAGAGGTGAAGACAGAGAGGCAGACAGAGAGGAAGACAGGAGAGGTGAAGACAGAGAGGCAGACAGAGAGGAAGACAGGAGAGCTGAAAACAGAGAGGCAGACAAAGAGGAAGACAGGAGAGGTGCAGACAGAGAAGCAGACAGAGAGTCAGACAGAGCGGCAGACAGAGAGGCCGACAGAGAGGCAGACCAAGAGGCAGACCAAGAGGCAGACAGAGAGGCAGACAGAGAGGCAGACAGACAGGCAGACAGAGAGGCAGACAGGAGAGGCAGACAGGAGAGGTGAAGACAGAGAGGTGAACATACAGACTGTTCCACATTAATCATCCCTGTTACATCATGCCGGCCTTAGGACAAGGCAGTGAGAGTGGGATGGACAGCCACTGATAGAGAGAGACAGAGAGAGAGAGAGGGACAGACAGAGAGAAAGAGGGACAGAGAGAGAGAGAGGGACAGAGAGAGAGAGAGAGACAGAGAGAGAGAAAGAGGGACAGAGAGAGAGAAAGAGGGACAGAGAGAGAGAAAGAGGGACAGAGAGAGAGAGAGAGAGAGAGAGAGAGAGAGAGAGAGGGACAGAGAGAGAGTCAGAGAGAGAGAGGGACAGACAGAGAGAGAGAGGGACAGACAGAGAGAGAGAGGGACAGAGAGAGAGTCAGAGAGAAAGAGGGACAGAGAGAGAGTCAGAGAGAGAGAGGGACAGAGAGAGAGAAAGAGGGACAGAGAGAGAGTCAGAGAGAGAGAGGGGGGGGAATTGGGTTAGGGTTAGCGAATGAGCCAGATAATCCCCTGAGGAATACCACAGCTGACCGGGGAATGAAGGAATACACACTACAGAGTAAGAAGCCAAAATGGGGAGAGTGGAAAAGTGTGTGTGAGTGTGTACGTGTGTGTGTGTGCCACTACAGCCCCATGACCTCATTAGGATCAGATGGACACTGGCTGCCATGGCTGAACTCCAGTGACTCAGTCAGGATGGAATGTGGGTCAGTGGGTACAGATAGGGAACTGTGATCAGGAAAAGTTTTCACAAGAGTGTGTGTGCCCATGCACGCTGTTACAGTAATCTCAGTCATTCCAAAACAGTCGAAGCCGAACGGGGAGGTGCTGTAGAACTCTGAGTACTGAGGATCCTACTTCTCCTTCACATCCTGTCACCATCCATGTCTGAGACTTGACAACACTATGTTCTGTGCTCTCCTGGGCCAGTCATGGAGCAATTCCTCCTCCGCCTTGAATTAGTCCATTTGAATGAGCCACCTCATTGGTAGGAAACCTTCTCTGGGAGATGAAGCCCAAAGCAGTCCGTCTCCATGTGGAGTACAGAGGCTCCTCACTCTGCTGACCTCAAGCTGAACCAGGAACAGACCTGAGCTACAGACCACTGCTTTATGTTTAATGGTTAGTTTCCTTTCCCAGATCCCAATGTAAACACACAGTGTATACTGCACATCTAGCCAGCCTAACACACACTCCCTTGAACATAGGGGAGAGCAGTGAGTCACACACACACACACACACACACTGCTTAATGTGCTAGAAGTGCAGAGGTATGAGATTTTGACAGCAAGGGATGATTGTTTGTTGCGAAACTTTCTTCTCACTGTATTTCTCAATACACTGACTCTGGTCAAAGTGATCTGTCTGCATGCTCATACTCCTGGGGTGTTATGCAGGTTTGCTTGTTGAATAGTTTTAATGGTGATTGACCTGTTCATCCTTTCCTTTTGTAAGTACACTCTGGGTTAGGAAATGGGCAGACTATGACAGAGACAGAACAGGGCCGGCAAAGAAAATGAGGGATAAACTGAAAGGATAAATGGACAAGGGCTGTTCACGCAAACACACACGTTTAAAACAAACAATCCCGTTTTACACAGTACAGAGCGCAGCGTAGAGACTGGTCTGAAGCTCACCTGCACACACACACACATTACACACACAATTGCACACACTAATCTGGAAGTTGTGAGAGTCAGCATAACTTTATTGACCCACAAAGGAGATATCTGATCCCACCACTTCCTCTGCTACCGGCTGAATATCCCTTTAGGCACAATTAACCACAATTATCTAATTAAGCACCATTCAAAATTCAGTCAAGCACTTAGGCCACCCACATTAGGCTCCTCAGCTCATGCATCTCTATCGTTTCTCAGCAGCATGAATGAGCTTGGTCAGTTTGGTAAGGAGACTCTACCCCTTGTCTTCACCGACACTTGTGTGTGTATTAGTGTATGTGTGTGTATTAGTGTATGTGTGTGTATAAGTGTATGTGGTGCATCTGTCCTTGCCTAACTGTGTGTATACGGGCATGTGTTCATCTGGACCAGACAATGATAAAACTGGACACAGAGTTGTCCAGAGGGAGAGAGGGGAGGTCAAATCAATCACACACATAAATACACCAGCACACAGCTGAGTCATCGATTCTCCACAGCCACACCCTGATCACACACACACACACCCTGATCACACACACACCCTGATCACACACACACACACCCTGATCACACACACACACACCCTGATCACACACACACACACCCTGATCACACACACACCCTGATCACACACACACCCTTGATCACACACACACACACACACCCTGATCACACACACACCCTGATCACACACACACACACACCCTGATCACACACACACCCTGATCACACACACACACACCCTGATCACACACACACACACCCTGATCACACACACACCCTGATCACACACACACACACACACACCCTGATCACACACACACACACCCTGATCACACATACACCCTGATCACAAACACACACACCCTGATCCCACACACACCCTGATCACACACACACACCCTGATCACACACACACCCTGATCACACACACACACCCTGATCACACACATACACCCTGATCACACACACACCCTGATCCCACACACACCCTGATCACACACATACACCCTGATCACACACACACACCCTGATCACACACACACACACCCTGATCACACACACACCCTGATCACACACACACACACACACACCCTGATCACACACACACACACCCTGATCACACATACACCCTGATCACAAACACACACACCCTGATCCCACACACACCCTGATCACACACACACACCCTGATCACACACACACCCTGATCACACACACACACCCTGATCACACACATACACCCTGATCACACACACACCCTGATCCCACACACACCCTGATCACACACATACACCCTGATCACACACACACACCCTGATCACACACACACCCTGATCACACACATACACCCTGATCACACACACACCCTGATCCCACACACACCCTGATCACACACACACACACTGATCACACACACACACACACACACACCCTGATCACAAACACACACACCCTGATCACACACACACACCCTGATCACACACACACCCTGATCACACACACACACTCTGATCACACACACACACACACACCCTGATCACAAACACACACACCCTGATCACACACACACACCCTGATCACACACACACCCTGATCACACACACACACACACTCTGATCACACACACACACCCTGATCACACACACACCCTGATCACACACACACACACACCCTGATCACACACACACCCTGATCACACACACACACACACTCTGATCACACACACACACACACGAACATGTAGCCAGTCACACACCCATGAGCTGAACATGTAGCCAGTCACACATGAACTAAAGCTCTGGATCTGGGGACGGATAGAAGACTGGTTATTCTGGTTTGGCAAGTCTGACAGTTGATCTGACAGGAGACCAGAACTGAACACCTTACAGGACAATGAGATCTGCATACATCATAACTGTCTCAGTTCAAATGACTGTGGGGTTCGTCTGTGTACTGTGTTGTGTCCATTCTCCCAGTTGCATATACTCATCATAGCACACTAGTGCTTTACCATCTGTTGTAGCTTCCACAGACCCTGCCAATGCCTCTCCATAAACAAATATATCAGCATGCTTTGCATATGGGTTCACTTGGGGACACACAATGTCACAACTATAGATTTGTAGTCTGCAACAACAGTAACAGTTCTAATGATAAACCAGTATTCTGAAGACTGCAGATATTATAATAACAACAAGGAAATTTGAACACATTCATGACACATGATGGGAAATTATTGTCTTAGTTCTCTGTGAACTGGAAACATCCAGCTCAGCATATTGAACCGATGTGATCTAGGAGTATCTTATCTTGGAGAGTTTTACTTCCTGGTACACAAACCCCCTGGCACACATCTCCACACAGGGTCCAGCTGATCCCTTTCTCAGCAGTTATCTGGCACTAACCCGTCACTTCCCACGTCAATATAATCTCCTGCCCTGTGCTGTCTGACTTGCAGGGTGAATGTGAGAATGTCTTGGCAAAGTAAACATTGTAAAATGTTCAGGTGAAGGTATGTTTTTTCAAGGACTCTAGTTCGTGTTGAGAGTCATGTGGGTTAGGTGCAGTGTCCTTCCAGCTGCAGTGGCCTGATTGTGAAACTATGGTGAAAGAATTCCCAAAGAACAGAAGTAGATGAGGGGGGAGTGTGTTTGCATAGTGCAGGTAAAGCACCAACTGTCACAGCCTCACAAAGGAGAGGGGGATACGGTTGGAGACTTTACTGGTCTATCAGGCTGCGTCTCTGAGAGATGTGACAGACATGATCCTCTATTAAACCAGTAGAACTACCTCATGGTTCAGGGCACAACTACCTCAGGGTTCGAAACACAGTACCTCAAGGTTCAAAACACAGTACATCAGGGTTCAGGGCAGAACTAACTCAGGGTTCATCTCTCAGCAGTGGCCACAGGGATAAACAAAAAAGCACCAGGACCTTCCCAAAACCAACCCAGCCGATGGGCCTTACGCTGGCTAACCCTAACCCTAACCCTAACCCTAACCCTGGTGCACTAAGTCTCAGATGTGCAAGACTCTAACCCTAACCCAGGACACTGTAGAGGGCTTCAGGGATAGAATAGCCTTTTCAGGACTGGTTCTAGAAGATTCTCAAAAAATAGTATTAATCGACTGAAGCAGTTCTCACCTTCCTACTGTCTCGTTCCAGGGTTAGTGCTAGCAGCAGGAGACCTGAAAGAAGGGGCCTTCCCTCATATCACAGCTACACCAGCAACACACACAGAGCCCCTCTCTCCACACCCCTCTTGGGACTGTTCTAAAGATACTGCGTATGTCTGTGTGTATGTGTAGGCTTGGCAGTGTAACCTACTTCCATGCTCATCAGGTGGCCAGCATGCAGCAGCCCTGCAGAGGGAGGATCCTCGAAAGATCACACCTTTCAAGGATAAAACTCAAGGACAAACACACACACACACTAACACACTCATACGCACAAACACCGTAGTCATTAGGAGTATTGTATGATTCAACGAGTCTGGCTTTAACTCCAGAGCATCTCGCTGTGTCAGGCATATTGCTCTCCTCTTAATGCTGCTGTGAAACTGCTGTAATGATTTTGTTTTAAAAAACTTCCTGCTATTTAAATCTAAATGTACACTCTACTGCTAGAAACCATTAACAATACTGAGATTATTCTAATCTCTTTACAGTAGGCTGGTAAACAGAGGTCGCTAATGTTGACTGTGTTAAACAGGATGACCATGTCAGATTATTAATTAAATTGCTAAAGTATTGTATCAAAATTTAATGTTTCTGGCGAAGTATCCATAATATCACCCCAAGACAAACAAGCATTGAAAACAGCATCACAAAGTGACATGTGACAATAAAGTACAGTAGTGCTACTTTATGTTTTTTCCTTCCTTTTTAAAAACAAAACAAAATAGATGTTCCCTGCTTCCCAGTTTCAGAGAAAAGCAAAGTTTATACACAAGTTTTGATTTTGTCTCCTTCACAGGGCGCAGTAGGCTATTATTTACAGAACAATTTGTACACCAAAATAAATCATGTGAAGAAAAATCTCACGTCACTCACTTCCTATATACACAGCAAGACTACTCATGTCACTAATTTAATTGTGCAATGATGAAATGCCTGACATTTCAAGAGAAAACAAAGTTGTATGTATTCACAGACTGACAAGCTATCGAGACCTGAAAAAATGCATCTCAGGAAGTTATTTTCCCTCACCTACATGTTGTTCTACATCCTTATAACAACATTCACTGTGAGCTAATGTGCAAAGGGAGAAACACATGAAACACAGAAAGAAGCAACATCCAGCTTTCCCCATTGGACAAAATTCACCTTATGAAGGAAGTCCATAGTTTTACAAATAAGGCATTTTGTTAATGGAGAAGTCCATGGCTTTGTACATGAGGCGTATCATTAATATTTAGTCCTTAGCTTTTAGAAAGTGGCAGTTTGCTTTAGTTGTAAAAGTGTTCAGCCAAGAATGAGGCAGTTTGTGTCTGTATAGTCGGTTCAGGTCTTTCAGGAGCGTTTGAGGTCAGTGATCCTGCGGAGCAGCAGTTGTTTGCGTGCGCGGAGCCGCTTCCTCTCCTGGGCCTGGTGCCGCTCCCTGGTACGCAGCTGGAGCAGGTACTCTGTAGCCTGGGTCAGGATGGCCACCTTGGGCGTCTTGGACGACTCCACCAGGCCCGGGATCTGGTCGCGCAGGGCCAGGAAGCGTGAGCGCAGGTCATTCCGTCTCTTCCTCTCCAGGAAGTTGTGGTTGCGTCGGCGATCTGTGTCCTCGGCGTCGGAGCTCTGGGGGCTGTCTGAGCAGGAGGAGCTCTGGGGGCTGTCTGAGCAGGAGGAGCTCTGGGGGCTGTCTGAGCAGGAGGCTGTAGGGCAGGCCTGGGGGTAGCTGGACTCCAGACAGGGTCGTTTGCTCCGGGGTTCCTCCTCCTCGGGCTCTGCGTCGCTGTCGGGGGACGGGGCGGCATAGTTGTGCTGCTGGCGGTGAACCGACATGTGGAAGCGCTTGGGGCAGATGTCTGCACGGACAGTGATGGTCACAGGCTTGCGACCGTTCAGCAAGCGCATTCGACTCTGCTTGCTCTCTACAGTCACCACATCGATCTCCTCGTCGTCTGAAAAACAAACAACAACAATCAGACCCATCACTACACCCCACAAAGATCTTTGTATAATGGCATGAGAAACAAGAGAACATTTTTGATTTAAAACATTTCATTTGTAGTTTGGGTGTTTCAATGTAAATCAATAAATTTCTACTGGTATTTCAATAAAGGCATGTAGAAAGTGTAAATTGATTTAATTGGTCACTGTGGGCCATCCAACACTAAAAAAGAAGTGGTCAACCATGTTAATGCATGCTGCTATTCAGGCTTTTGTTAGTCAATGATGAACATGTTTATCAACAACTAAACTGCATGCAGGGGGGCTCACACTGATTTGGGATTGAAAGAGTTTCTCTCACGGTCTGACGCCATGTGTAAAAGCCAAAAAATCACCATCCCCCCGCATTGTCATGCAAAGCTCTTAATGCTAGTCTCACACATGAAGGGGGCGCGGTTTTTAAAGACTGTAAATAAACTATCCGAGCTATATGTCTCACAATTTACGTTTTGACCCTACATGATTGTAAAAGGTTTCCAAATCAAATGACTTTCTCTTGAAGATAACATGTTTACACATTGCAATACAACGTTGCTATGAAAAGACTGGTAACGCTGCATTCTTTCCACTCAGCGAAAGGCAATCTCCCACTAGAGCGTGCGTCCTGCAGACCTACAAATTACGCACTGTCAGATATCTTACATCAAGCGAGACCAGGTAATTAATGCATGGTAAATTCCTTACCGGATGAATCAGAGCGAGATTCAGATCCCGAAGAGGCCGGTTTTCTGCAGCTGGTGGCGGGGAAGGTGAGAACAGCCGCCGGGTCAACACAGTGTGTCACCAAGGTGTTGGCTGGTGACGAGTCAACAGAGGCGCACTGCACTTGCTTGCTCGCAGTGTCGGAGTTGTGAGGGGCTGGGGGCAGAAGCAGCGGGCCAGCAGACACCAGACGCTCATTGACCTTTAGCAAGTGCTTACTGGCGGAAAAACTACTCCACATACAGTCCTGGATAATAATGGAACTAAGGTTTCCAAACAGTTCGTGGGAGTTGGGTCTGTTTAGTCCCTCACAGTCTTCGTCCTGACCCAGGACCTTGGACAGCCAGCTCAGCTTGTCTCCCGGGGAGAAGTGCATGCCATCCCCGCTCGCAGTCCGCGTGGGAGACATGGGAGGGGTGGGCACCAGCTCGAACTTCTTCCACATATCCTCGCTCGGTGCGGTGGATTTGTACAAATCCTCCTCCGTGTCGAGGCCATCGTAGAAGTAGTGCTGATAGAGATCATACTCCATCTCCCGACTTTCACAGCGGGGTGCTAGTGAGTTTATTCCAAGCATTTAATTTCACAAGCACAACTTAGATTGAGGAAATATCTTTAAAACAACAGCCTGGGGGGAAAAATTGATGCAGGATTAGGAAAACGCAGTCCTCCATAAAACACCACATTATAACTGATTGTATATATCTCAAATAGAGCATATAGCTATTAGGCTCACGTCCACCTTTTTTACAGTTGGGACAGTTAATAATTGATTGAATCTTGCGGTTGCTAGCTTTGCTGTAATAGATTGAAACTATCCAGACAAGGTTATTACATAATCCAGTTATCCCCGGTTTAACCCTCTGGAGCAAGGGGGCCGTAGCCTATACAAGAAACGCCATCTCCGCAGGCATCGTATGTGTATATATTTGCCCGATGCTTAATGTTCAGTAACGTTTCAAATTCCAGTAAACGTAGAATCACAAATCGTGACTGAGACAAAAGTAACATACGTTTCATCTTCGCTTTCTCTCTGTGTTGGAAGGGGAAGGAGAACCGGACCGGGTTATCCAGTAACACCAATGTACGCTTGGTACCATGTGATCAATTCTTAACTTTATTCAAGACAAGAAAAAACGCTCACCGGTTCGTTCGGATATTCCACTGAAGTAAAATGCGCAATTCACGGCATGGAGATTTCTGTCCACCCGTCACTAATAAAACTCAATTTGAGAGAAACATATGCAAAAGCCGTTACGAGTTTCTGACGTTACCTGAAATAGGATGAGGTCAAACGTCTGCTACTTTCTCATTAAGAAAATGTAATAACTCCAATAGGAGGGGCTGCTTCAGTCAGCAGTCTGAAACACGAGATAAGCAGGGCTTTTTTCCCGCCAGTGAAAGATCCTGTTATAAGATGATAAAGTAGGGAGGAGTCTTTCAGAAATCTGCAGCGCTAGATCCGGGTAAGCCCTGAGATACATTTACATAAAGGGTGGTGGTTGTTCTTCGGCCACGCCCATTCTTTAAAGCTACATTGAGAGCCAATTCGTTCTTAATCTATTTATTATGAAAACACCAGTTTTGACATCAAAAGAGACAAAAAATAGTTACATTGTGAGTATGTGGATTTGCATCTTCCTCCACTTATAGAATATGCATCTATAACTTTCAACATGTCAGTTTATATCTCAACTCTTGGTTCAATGTTAGCCCACAATGGGAGGGGAAGCTAAGGAGGATGAAATGCCCACAGACGGTCCTGGGCACGTGAGTCTTTGCTTTGTTATAACAAGACGCATAATCCCAAGGTGATCAATAATCCACATGGACTATTCGTGGGATGAATGATGCATGTTAGCCCTCATGCCAGGGGGACATGCACACACACACACACACACACACACACACACACACACACACACACAGCGACGGACTGGGGGAAAAAAGTGACCCGGGAGTTACTGTTAGACCGGCCCACCCAGTACATGGCCCACTCAGTACACGGCGCTTTGCCCACTCAATGCATCGCACGTATCGACCAGTCAGTGGCCGTCTTGGAAAAATTCCCAAACACTTAACATAATTTTGGATGATTACAAAGAAATTACATCATATTTATATATTTTATATATTATATATTTTATATTATATATTTTAAATAACATTTGGCCGGCCCACCGGGGATTCCCCAGTCCGCCCCAACACACACACTAACACACACACATTCACACACACCTTTACACCCTCTGAGGTGTAAAGGAGTTTTATATTAATATTCACCAAGACATGGGCCCTCAGCTTGGGACTTCCAAAAGGCTCTGACATTGTATCTTTGTCACTGTTACATTTACTCAGTAATTATTGTCTAAACAAAACAAAAAAACAATACAGTAATTCAGTCTGAAATGTAACTAATAACTGGTTCAGACAGAGCTGGTCCATGTTCATGTGGTTAAAAGCATCAGAATTAGAATCAGAATCGTTTTTTATTGCCATGTAAGTTTACACAGACATGGAATTTATGTGAACATGTTGTGTGAACAGTTGAAAGGTGTAGGAGTGTAGAGGGGTCAGGGCCGGTCCGACCCAATTTGATTTGCCGATCAAAAGGGCCCCATACACTATTTTTGTTTAGGGCCCCCAAAACGCAAGGGCCGGCCCTGAGAGGTGTGGAACTAATGTAGCTCCACAGAGACATCTGAATCACTCGTTTTACAGTTGAATAGGTACAATTTGATGAAGAAACATTAACGCTAATAGACAGTACACAACATTAAACACAGACATGGAGTAAAGTCACAGTAAGTGTTCATAACAGTTTGTCATAGGGTTGTCATCTGTTTGCATTTGAGAATAACAAATACCAGCAAACACTTGATCCATTAAATGAAGGTTTGTCTCTATTTAAAGGGGATGTTTGCATAGATTTGAGAGATATTTCCAGAGCAACTACTGCATCGATTAAAATTCACCAGTGCAGCACAGAAACCAGGGGGACCTTACGAGTGCTGGCAAACTGGCTTTGCATGGCTCTTGCTCTGTCATTGTCACAGTTCAGAAGAGCCTCCATATGTAAACCAAACATGCCTGGACAATGGACAAGACATAGTGTGACATGGTTATGATTAAGTGCACACGCACTAATTCAATTCCATACTGTGCAGTGTGGAGTGAAGACAGTCTAATAGTAAGCTGGGACTCCCTGGCCTAACGCAGGCTGGGCAATAGAGCACCAACGTCCACCAAGGAGACAAGGCAAGGTCAAGGGTCATCCCCCCAGCGTGTGGACCTGATAGACCCAGCGTGCCGCTCCCTGATATGATACCTCAGAGATGAAGATGAGCCCCTTCCTAACCCTCAGGGATGAAGATGAGCCCCTTCCTAACCCTCCATGCCCTGAGGGGCCGGCCACTGTAACAGCAGGGACAAGTGAAGGACATCTGTTGTCAGAGACCAGCCTGAGGTGACACACTTCGGGTCAGAGTCTCAGCTGCTGCTCAGTGTCTTGTCCCCTGCTGTCCCCTGACTGTGCTCAGTGCCTTGTCCCCTGATCGTCCCCTGCTGTCCCCTGACTGTCCAGGGAAGGACTGTCACTCATTGCAGCTTTACACCACGTGGACATTTGACTGGATACAATCATATCCCTGAAGATGGTCTGGTGCATCTATGATTAGAGATGGGAGCTGCAGGAGCTGTATGTCTATATTGTGCAATTTTGCCATCAGATGAATGGATATGAAGTCATGTGTTGTACAGATGCTCAGCTCTGAAGTTTATGATAATACATCTTCATGGGCTGTTTTCAGAGCGAGCTGAAATAAGACAAACATATTTAGTAAAATCTGTCTGTATCTACTCTTAGTCTAGTATCACTGGGTTGGTTTGATGAATCATGTTTTTACACACACACACACACACACACACGCACACAAACGCACACACCCAAACAGAGTTCCTTCTCTTTCCAATCACACATTGGAAGCTAAATGAGAGACTGTCTTCCAGTCTGCTACTTGTGGAGGAATCCATGCCTGCTAGTGAGAACTAACCCCCTGGGACCCATAACCCCAGGCAGGGTCTTCTACTCCACTCTTCCATCATGATAAATGAAGACGTGGGCTCTTTTGCCCAGCGGGGTTGTTGAGAGTAACAATACTTAACACTAACAATGGCTCCCTCCCCAAGTCAACTCCAGCTTAACTTCAAGAGGATGCTGTCGTCCCACATTCTAAGGGCAGCATATGTGTGGAGCGGAGAAAGACACTGGTGGGGGAGGAGAGAGGCTGGGGGTGGGGACTCACCTTTAGGAAGTAGTCAGGCGGAGCACATTAAACGCCCACATTCAGCCAGCCCTGTATGAGAATAGCATGGTGGCACAGAGGATGTCAGAATTATCTGGAAGAATCTTTCTGGGGCCTGTCTCTGGATGTGTCCTGGGTCCACCACTGTCCCTTTCCCCACGACCTCTCTGACATCCTAACCTTTAAGCCCTGACCCCTGACCTTCTCTTGCATCTCAGAAGATACAAACCAACCCCAGATTGAAATGAGACATGTCACCCTCTGCTTAGAGACGAGTCCTGTTGAAGAGACAGAAGAAAGTGCCCATATAACCGAGTTATTGCTCCCAAGGGAGAGAGGTACCTGACTCTGGCACACCCTCTGGGCATGTTGTGATAGTATATGGCATTTATACTGTGCTGCGTGTGTTTCAATCAGATTTGCTGAGTAGAAACTTGTGTTTTGGTCACTTTGGTGTATGTGTAATTAGAAATGCCCCCAGGTTTGTGATGAAGAGACGTTTTGAAAATCCTTAGTTGAGTGGTGAAAGTAAAGGATTTGTTTATAAATGACTGATAACTAAATAATTTGATAAGAGTTGTGAAGTAGGTTAGAAAAAATATAATTTTGTTGCTAAACAAGCTTTATTGATTTCATATCAATAACACCCTGGTCACTAAATACTACTGCACTGACTCTGCTGAAAAAGTCCCTTTTAGGTGAAAGTCAAACAATGAAACATGTTTTTTTTAAGCTGAAAAAACAGCAGCTCAGGATCTGTGTTTTACTGCCACCTGGTGGCGTGATTTTCACAATAAAGTAAATATAAAACATGTAAGGGATAATGCCCGACGAGGTGTCCAATATCATCTGATAATGGACGATGCGGAGGCGTGCTTCCGATCCGGTTGCTTCCGCGGAGTCCATTATCAGATGATATTGGACACCTCGAAGGGCATTATAGTATTCACCCAGACCATGGTATAAATATAACTGTATCATGGTCTGGGTGAATACTCGATTCTGATTGGCTGCAGGGGTGTACATTATAGGGTGATAACGGACACCTACTGCGTCATTGCAGAAAAACGGTCTTTTCACCGTTCTAAATGATTCCGCTGGCTACACAGGAGCCTGTATAAAGTATCTGAAATAAGTAACCATAATAACAGTGACGAGGTCAAAGCCTCCATTTACAATTTTGAAAGACTTTAACAAGCTAACTTGTATTTACAACAATGAGTGACTTCAATATTTATTTTAACCTATTTGAAAAATGTTTCTTTTCTGAATGTAGTGTGTCAGTGTCACGTAACCGCTCATCTCACATCCCATTCGCTCTTCACCTCGCTAGTCTAATCTACTTCAGACAGTCTGCGGCCAACACTAGTATAGCCTAGTACTAGTAGGCTAGCTATATGGCCGATATTGTTCGTGAAAATCTTGATATTGATTTTGGGACAGTGACATGGCTGGTTAGCTAGCAAATCTTATTGTCAAACATACTGTAAAATTATATTTACTGTTTGTCAACCGTACACAATGTTATTGCCTTTAAATCTTGCTAGCATAACGTTAGCTTTTGAGCTTATAGCTCAGCCAAAGGAAAGCCGGTGTTGGTTCTATGAGCTGAGCGGACCATAAATATCAGAGTTGGCTAACGTTGAAAAACATTAGATTTCTATTGCAAAACGCCTTAAAACATACATTAAAGTTTGTAAAAAAAAATCGTTGGCAAGTGACCATGGTATAAGTGGGATAATGCCCTTCGAGGTGTCCAATATCATCTGATAATGGACTCCGCTGCGCGTCGGACGGTTCACGCCTCCGCATCGTCCGACGCGCACCGCATCGTCCATTATCAGGTGATATTGGACACCTGGTAGGGCATTATCCCTTACATAATGTACACCCCTGCAGCCAATCAGAATCGAGTATTCACCCAGGCCATGGTATGATGAAATTTATGTTTGCAAATATCTTTTAAAGCAATTTACTGTTTCAGCTGGATGCCGTCTGTGGAGACTAGGGCAGGTGCGGTGCGTCCCATTGGGCAAGTTGGCCACCAGGGGGGCCTCGTCGTATTTACATTTTTTTTTTTTTTATAATTAAAGGGAGGAGATGTTAAGTGAGAAATTACCTAAGCTAACGCAGTTTTTCCAATCAAAGAATTAGTCCGTGGAAGATGAAGACATTTCTGATAATATTTCAAGTGCGGCTGGGCCAAGTTTAGCTATTATTAGCAGCAGCAGACAAACAGCCACTTCAACACTTCAACAAAATGTATGACTTAACGTATAATGGGTGTCGGGCAGAGGAAAGTATTTTT
Organism: Hypomesus transpacificus; assembly: GCF_021917145.1. NCBI lineage: Eukaryota > Metazoa > Chordata > Actinopteri > Osmeriformes > Osmeridae > Hypomesus > Hypomesus transpacificus. The sequence goes on from NC_061062.1 coordinate 270,213, forward strand.
TGCCCTCCAAGGGGGCGTACCCCTTGGAACGTGATGTCACGTGAAAACTATGAATATGGGAGAAAGTCGTATATTTAAGTAAAAAGTGGCCTGTGTCATCATGTGAATGTTAAGTGAACAATTTCGCATTTCAAATACAATCGATGTTCTAATGATTCTATGATTGAAATGATGTTCTAGATGTTGTAGCCTACCTTGTGAACTCATTAGTATTCCAGGGAGTGGTGGGATTGTCTCAGTTTTTGGAAAGTAGTATAAATGGACTGATGACTCATTACCTCCAGCCGTGTACAGGTCGCTATAGAGGTATCTAGAAACACATCTCTTGAGATGAACAAGTGGTGCGTCTGCATTGTATGGAGTGTATTTACACTAAACGTTGCAAATTCTTCAACGGATATGTATGAGTCTTCGACTTTCTTGAGTCCAGATGCCGTCAAGTCCAGGAGAAAGATTTTCAAACTGGGCACATCAAAAAACACTGGTGCTATGATGAACCTGACAGATAACAGATCAGCCCTGATGATATCAGCCCAAAGAGTTTGTGCTGAGTCTCCTCAGCACATCCCAGAGGTTAAACCAACAAGCAAGTTTACCTCCCCCTCGCCTCTGCAAATCCAGCGAACCGTTCATCCCAAACGACCCGACCTGAGGAGTAAGGAGGGCTTTACTTCCTTGCCGGACGTGTCTGTCTCGTGCTCTACATCAGAACTGGTTTTGCGTGTCAGGCGGTCATTCTATGGGTTTGGTGCTGACACAAAGGAACTGACATTGGGAGTCACTTGCAAAAGCAACGGTGTTGTCAGACCACGTAACGACATGCTATTTACCTATCATTTGACAGACTGCGATGGGAAAAGCGAGGTAAGAGTGTTTTAGTGCAATATTTTAGTCTGTTCAACATCATTATGTCGCGAACCTCTAGCCTACAAATATCCTCACATACAGGAGGCTTCCGACTCTTTCAGCTACAAATTCGTGCTTCACTATGTCCCTTCGCCCATCCGCTTCAGAGCGCGTAGTGTAAATCTGAATGTCGTTTGTCGGTTTCCAAGGTGAGATTTATTGTTTAACATCTGCTAATCGTTTTTGATAAGGTTGGCAATTGAACCAGATGAAACCTATTCCACAGGTATCATCACGTTTATCGACTTGCGGTGCGCCCTACCTGGAGTTCACACATTATGCATAAAACACTCAAGTGGCGCTCTATTGATTTCCAAATTCAGCTGATGGATGGTAAGCTTTTCCTACACTTTAAGGGCTTGTTGGCCAAATGAATTGATTTTGGTTATTGGTTTACGTCTTGATTTTTTTGATGTTGTAGATTCATGGACCACACCAGCCCAGTATCAAGTGTACCTGCTTGGGCAGACTGTGAACTTCCAGGTCACTGCTCTTCACCTACCCCATGGAAGCCTAAAGCTCTTCATTAGAAATTGCTATGCAACCACAACAAGTGGCACCTCTGCTACGTACAATATCATTGACAACTTTGGGTATGCCTGTGAAATGCTCAAATAGGATGTCCCCTGCTTTTGTAAGCATTACTTTGTTATGACCTGTCCTTCCTAACCTAATTTCTTAGGTGTATGCAGGAGAGCCGGAGGAACCTGGGCAGGGCTCGCTTTGTGTCTCCCCGGACTGACGACTCCCTCCGCTTCTCCCTCAGCGCCTTCCAGTTCACCTCTGACCCCCACGTCCAGGTGAGAACCCTAGTGGGTCTCTGTCCTCTGGGTCTGTCTGAGGAACAGTACCGATGGACACAACCTGGTCCCATCTTTCAGAGTATCTGTAATGCAATGCTCAATCTATTCAGGTCACTATGCACTGTAACGTGTTCCTCACGTCAGAAGAACCCGGCCCGTTGCACAAATCCTGCTCCTACACAGAGCATGGGTAATATGTTTGTCTGAGTTTCAACAGTTGTGTAACTCGTCCCGGCACCCTGACATCTCCCTCTCCTGCAGGTGGAGAGCCCTTACAGGGGAACACACCATATGCAATTGCTGCAACACCACATGTTCAAGATTCAGAAGTGCCATGCATGAAGGTCAGTTCATGTCCTATAGTCTAGGCTAGGGGTGGCCAACCCTGGTCCTCGAGAGCCTCAGTCCTGCTTGTTTTAGATGTTTCCCTGCTCCAGCACACCTGATTCAAATAAACGGTCAGTCTCAGGCTTGGATAACGACCATTCATTTGAATCAGGTGTGGTGGAGCAGGGAAACATCTAAAACATGCTGGACTGAGGCTCTCGAGGACCAGGGTTGGCCACCCCTGGTCTAGGCAAATAACTCATCTCTTAAGTGGTTACAGGAAAGATACGAGGATAGTGTAAACAACTTTAATATGCCTCTTTGACAGATAAGGAGAATGTGAAAATGTTGCTTCAGTTAAAACTACTAAAACTGTGGTAATGTGTGGTTGTAATGTGATGTCACACTGTACTCCTCAAGGCTCAGTAACCAGCAGCCCTTTGCAGATCTCAGACCAGTCATACCTCACCCTAACCCCAGCAGAGCAGTCATACCTCACCCTAACCCCAGCAGAGCAGTCATTTACCCCAGGAGACACCCATCTGGCTGAGTGGAGGGGGTTGAAGAGTGGGGGACCAGAGTTGGGACAGCAGAAGGACCATGAGGAGAGAGGTTCAGGTTTAAGTGATGTCTTTGTACTAGAGGAAGAGGAGGAGGAGAAGCCCTTTCCAGGATCAGGGGTGGGGGAGGATAAGGAGAGGGGGGTTTCTCAGTTTATAAAGGAAAGGGATCAGTGGCGGTACGGAAAACACCACTAGAGTCTCACTGCGGGCATGAAGAAGAGTGGAAGGCAGACGGAAGAGATTGGTCCGTGAGCAGAGAAGAAGAAGATGAGATCTTGGGTGACCATGGAGGACTTTCTGACTTATGGCTGTAGTGGGTGGAAGAGACAGGGTCTGGCAATTTAAGTGGCGGTAGAATCAGTGTGTTTGTGAAACATGAACCAACACTTTGCATAGTCTTACCACTAACCATCCCATTTAAAATAAAGTATGGAAATTTACTTTTGTAGTTTTTATTTTGAATGCATCAGCCCCTCCTGTCCTCAGGTGTTTATCTAGAATCTCATGTGAACAAGCCAGCTTGCTATACGGAACAAAACATGCTGCTGTTATAGCAGGAAAAATATGAGATACAAATCTACCGTCTAAGTTTAAGAATTTCCTTGTTGGTTATTCAGAAGTATGAAACAGGATATTCTCTTTCCTGAAGAAATATGACCATAAAGCACACTACCTCTACCAGCACCATCAAACAGGTTTCAGGGACCAAGGCCAAACAGGAAAGAGGGGAAGCGTTATGATTGAGTCACCAGGTGCTAGTCCGTCATCCCTCACATGGGTTACATGGAAGAAATTAAATAAATATTAGACAAATATAAGAGTGTCTGTTCTTGCATGGTGTCAACTTGTTTAGAATAAATACTAAACAATGTAACTAGCTATTTCTAAGCCACTGGCCTAAAAATTAAAACAAGAAAAAATAATTACAATCTGTAGTTTCAGAACATGACAGTGAAATACTTAGCTTCAGGATTATACTCTCCACACCATTCTTTACACAAAACATAAACATAAAAATGTATTTAACTTTTTCAAGCTGTTTGGTATATGACCATTTGAAATGAATTTTAAATTAAGTTTGTCAAATTTACAGTGCATTCCATGTAACAGCACTATAGAACATCAGGGTTCCCTTTGGTGTTTAAACATGTTCTGTTCTCAATGCTGTTGGTTTTCTTTTGTGGACATGTCTTCTCTGTAATACTAATGCTGTTGCTTGTAAGAAGATGATTATCACAAGGAATAACACAACCCCCCATCTGTCTCTGTCATGGTTCCTTGATGACTCGGCACCAATACCTGTTAGATAATTAAAAAAAGATTTGGTTAAGAATTATTCATGATTCTTTCAAGGAATTCTACTATGTCTCCTAACTTCTGTTCTACCATGCCTTCACACTCATACTTTCCAGTCTCTCTCACTCTATAAACAAAATGTGAAATAAACCGTTGGTATGTTGTAGTGCTTTACCTGTGTCTAGAGTGAAGTCTCTCCTTATCACCTGGCCCAGGATCCTGTTCTTCAGGATGAAGGAGAGGCTCCTGGTGCCGGCTGGCTGCAGAGTCAGGTTGCTGGACACTGTAAACAGTCCGTCTGTGTCCTGCCTGACGACTGTGCTTGTGTGGTTTGTGATGTCCTCTCCTCTGTCATCCAGCCACTGAACGCAGGGGGCAGGGCGTCCTCCTTGTGAAGTCAGGACCAGCTCCAAGCCGCTGGGAGATACTTTCAAGTTTGAATGTGGTTCTGTGTACAGTGCTGAAATTATACAGAACATTGTGTCTTAATCTTCTACATTTTTTAGAACTTTAAACAATCAATTAGCAATTGAATATAATCCCATAAATTACTTTTAACATTTGGCAAGGTTTACTGTCATCACAAGTGTGATTACCTGCTACTTTCAAAGATAAGGTTTTCCTCTGGCTCCCCAGCAGCGTGCTGACAGAGCAGGTGTAGTCTCCCTCATCCTCCATGTTGCTGAGCTCCAGACGCAGAGAGGAATCCCCCCGCTCCATGTCGGAGTACATCAGGCTGGATCTGTTGGCATAGCGACGGCTCTGGCGGTCCAGCTGGTCTCTCCCGTGATAGAAGCTGTGGACCACCTCCTGCCCCCTCTGCCAGGTGACCACCAAACTGCCCAGGCTGCCGCTCACTGGGAAGCTGCAGGGTAGGACGACCTGCTGTCCCTGGGCAGCAATAACGGGGCCGCGGGGGACAGTAATCTGGAACTCAACTACAGACAAAAACACAAGCAGTCACATCAATGATCTACAAGCACAGTCACACCAACGATATAAAGTGACCCACATGTCTGGATGTTTCACACCAAACGCGAAGCGAATCATTCGCGCGAATTTTTGCTTCACGTTCATTTGTGTTTATTCGCACGAATCGCTACTAGCCAAACTGTTTTTTTTCGTCGTCAACCATTTCCGAAATGACCACTACAAAAACAAATACGAAGTAGTGTCTCATAAAAGAGGATGCACACATACTCTTTCCCTCCATTTGTTCTAAAACGTCAGTTACATCTCTACATTGATCAACTTTCGCGACACAGCATCACGCGAATATTTTTTTTTACTTTCCATGTAATATCGATGCACGAATAATTCGCTTCTCGTTTGGTGTGAACACAACAGGAGTAGTCGTACCTTCAATTTACAACAATCACAACAGGTATGACAACTCGGAAAAAAAATTAAATTCTCTATTTGAGTCACCATTACAGCACACAAGATCAATGACACACTTACATGAGAAGGCTGCCTTAAAGAGAAGCGATGCAAGCAGTTGTTGAATGACCCATAAGTTCCAGTTCATATCAGGGTTCTTGAGGTTGTACGTACCTCACCTGTGTCTGGTATCCCAACTCTTGTCAGAAGTAGTTTTAGTAAAATGTAGTAAAATACCAGCAATAATCCAGCTGCCGTCACTCTGAACAGACTGAGTTTCTGTTTTAAAAGCTGCTCCTTTATCCTACGTATGCTGATTACGATCATGCGTCATCACGGCATGAGTTACAGGTGAGAGGAATGTGGACCGGACGGAGTCCAGAATGTCTACCAGCAGAGATGTTATATATTCTGGATTGGAATGAACCAGGTTTCGGTCTGTCTCAACCGGTCCTCCTGAAGATTTGTTCTGTTACACAGCAGTCCTTTGGTACAACTGTTAGTTCAATTAAACAGATATAAAGTAGGCTACTCAAACTCTCTAGCTCTCACACTGTCTCTTTAACGCCACTCCCACACCTGTCTAGTTTCCATGGACACCAACTGTGAGTTGTTGAATGAAACCAACAGTTTCCATAGACACAGCCACTATCGCATTTCAGTAGCCGAGAGAAAATAGTCCCTGTAAACAGTGGCTGTTGCTATGCAACGGACAAACAGCATTGTAAACTTCACGTTTGTTAGCCTAGCTAGATCTTGCACCATCTCATTCATTCTATGCTCATTTTATAAAAGCTGCCTTTAAAATAACAACGACAAGGGGACACTTTCAATAAAATAATATTTAATTTAAACACTAAGCCTAAACATTCTAAATCAATCATAAATGTTTCGTAGGCACTGGGTATATGGTAGCTAGCTAGCCTATGCTGTAAACAAGTTACAGTGACTAAGAACTCGATAAACGAACATAGGCTGTTGTTAAGGTTAGCTTATGTTGATTTGGATATCTCCATTAATTGTGCATCCGTGGAAAACATTGTTTTAAGAAGCCAAGACCAGGTCATGTACTGTAATTGCGTGGCTACGAAGCTCAAATTAAATAAGTGGATGTCAAGTTAGCAACTAATGGCTAGACCTGAGCTTCCGTCCAACGTTTCAGTAGTTAGACCAGCTAGTTAGCACTCAGTGATAGCACGGGACAGTGCAATATTTTTGCTCAAAAATTAACCGAATGTTGCTAGTCTAGCTTGCTAACCAATAAATCGCTGCACACCAGTACTTGTAGACAGTCTTTTTCTTCGGCAACATATTAGTTATTTTGAGTGTGCATTAATATGGAACGCTCCCCTTTTTAAGGTAAATCATGTAAAAAGGTGTACAGTACTTTATGCTCAATAAAGCACACCCCGTGACTCACTCTCAACCAATCAGAATGCTTGATTTCAATCACCCGTATTATAATAATAAATAAAGACATTTAATTAATTGAATGAGAAAACGTTGTGGATTCACAACAAATAGATTGTCAATCATGTATTGGATTCATAATTTATTTTCATGAATCATTTTGGGGTTTTAAATTGAATTTTCCACTTCTAAAAACCGCTGGCCTTGACTGTTATTTTAAATCGGGATATTCCAAACAGGATTTACTTTTTAAAAACAGTTCACATGCAGGCCCAAACTGAAACAGAACATCTTTTGTACAAATAATAACACTAATGACTTTTTCAAAAAGCTAAATAAAAAAATCTGTATAAGCATATTATAAAAATATTAATTCTGGAAGAGGAACACTTGCAAGAGGACTGTCTATTTATGTCCTCTCATCTCAGAAGCCACTATCGTATTCTACACAGGTTTTTACACACCCAAGAAAGACAAATGTCACCACACACCTCACTAAAGATGCCAGATTACATCACATACCAGCATAGGTGTTGCAAGGAATACCCATTTAAGTTACAGATGAACATTTTTTCCTAATGGAAACCCAACATGTTGGGTCCCATGAATCATCAGCAGTGTTACCTGGTGAAAGTTCTTTTCTTCAAGATCTTCAATTCCTTTTCTTCAAGTCATGCTTGGTTCTTTGAATCTTCTGGACTTAATCACAAGATGCTATATATGTTCTTGTCCTAACCCATAAAAGGGAGGGAAGTCTGGGCCTCCCTGCTTAGGTCGCTGCCCCCGTGACCCGATCCCCGGACAAGCGTCATATGACGAACGGACGGACGGACTAACCCATAAACGCATGGCCCTGGATCAATCATTGGGCATCAGATATGTGATCAGGGTCAATTAAAAGGAGAAAACATGTATTCATTGTGACAATTTATTCTCTTTTATTGAAATACATGAACGTGAAGAATCATGTCTTTGATTATCTTTACTATCATGCTAATCACTTTGAAAATGATTAATTATCCAAAGTATTTGTATTGCACAGTTGAGGAGTATCTTCCTCTCTGGGCAATAAACAACATCAATCTAAAGTACAGTAGCTTCATCCGGGAGGAATGTGATTTATATATTCTCAGTAACCATAAGCAAAAACATAAAAACTAAGACCGGAATCAGAATCAACATGTGAAGGATTTAATGACATGAAGGATGATCCTCCAGTACCTTCACAGCAAAAACTAAGAAACAAAACACAAATTTAAAGTTATATGCAGATTTGGACCAACCCTTACACAAATGTAGCATGAATAAACGTTAATCATTTGGGGTAAATTAATAAGTGTAGAAACAAGGAAAGATAAAGATGTCATTACAATAAAACAGTAAAGGAAGATGGCACATTTCACTATGCTCAAAAATGAAACTCAAAGTATCTACACAGGAAAAAATAACTTAACTCCATACAGTTTTAGGACATGGAAGAAATCAGACTTTTAGGGCCAGTTTTGCAGACACAGATTAAGCCTAGTCCAGGACACTCCATTGATTTTATTTTCTTTAGTCCTAGACTAGGCTTAATCTGTGTCTGCGAAACCAGCTATCAAAGATATATAGCAGGATTTAATAGTGCATGTTCTTTTCTTATAATTATATAAATATCTTAGAAGTAAAACATTTGGGTATAATACATATAGGCGCCCATAGCTCCCCCACTTGCAGTAGTTGGCCTGACATTGGCATAAAAACATGACATGCCACAAGAGGGCGACATGCGACTATATCAGTAGGCATTGGGCTGTCGACAGCAGATCAAAATATCAAAGTGAAAGCTAAAGACTTTTTAGCAAAGAAAATATAAATGTATAGTACAAAAGGTAGAGACATTTAAAGACCCAAACTAATAACATCAAACTCAAAGTACCTTTTTCTTTCCGTCATCTGATTTCTCTTCCTCTTCTCATCCTCTTGTATACGTGGATACTCTTGTATACTCTTGTATGGTGGTTAAGTGTCTGTTTTGATGGTCCTCTCCTCTTCAACCTGCTCATAACAAGGGAGAGAGTGGCGCCTCATGCTGCTGTTCCACTGGGGGCCTCTGCAGAACCTGCAAGGGAGGAACAGAAAAAATAGATAATATTGTGTAATATTGTTATCAACTAGAGGTGTAGGTGTCTTACATAATGAGTTGCTAACTCCTTACCCTTAATGTTGTCTGACTGTGCTTGCTGTCCAGCAGCTTGCACATGCTCAGTGTCCACTCCACACTCGGCCTCACCAGCCTCGGCCTCACCAGCCTCGGCCTCACCAGCCTCGGCCTCACCAGCCTCGGCCTCGCCAGCTTTGGCCTCACCAGCCTTGGCCTCACCAGCCTTGGCCTCACTAGCCTCGGCCTGTGGTTTCTTGGCTACTGGTGGAGGCACTTTGAGCCCTCTCTTCTGAACTTCTGTTGCCTTATTGGGACCGGACACAGACGGCAGCTGTGCTACCAGTTTGTTGTTGAAGTTGGTTGTGGCTACTTGTGAGGAGGCAGGGTCCATCACCACCTTCTTTGCACTCTTGGAAAAGACAAAGCTGGCGCTGGCGGAAGGAGACTTGTGGAGGTATGCCCCCGGTGGGGAAGCTGGTGAGTGCATGCTCAAGCGAGAGGGGCAGCTGTCTTTAACTGTTCTGGCTGCTGTTCTCAAGCGGATAGCTTCTTGCAGCCTCATGGAGGGGGTGGTGGTCGTGGCAGGGGGGGATTTTTTGGTTGGGGAAGTAATAGTGGTTGAGGTTGGGGAAAGATTCAGTACTGGTGTGTTGGAATAGGACTGCACGGTAGATGGTGAGGTGAGGACAGCAGGTGGGGATGCATCTACAGGAGGAGGAGAGATCATGATTAGTGATCTGCGCATAGGCTTCTGGGGGGCTTCCTGGCTGTTGAAGGCTGGATTTGAAACACTGTTGGAGGATTGGGTGGCTGTGCCAAAGGCCGATGTCTGGTCCTGGGTCTGGTCCTGTTCCTGGGTCTTGGTCTGGTCCTGGGTCTGGTCCTGGGTCTGAGTCTGGGTCTGGTCCTGTGTCTGGGTCTGGGTCTGGTCCTGGGTCTGTGAAGGAGGGTTTTTGACAGACCTGAGCCTGACCATCTGCAGAAGGGAAGGGGTGACCACAGGAATGGCTCCTTCAGGAGAGGACACTGGTGGGGGGCTCTCGCTTTGGGACTTTAGTTCCTGGCCCCATCTCTCTGTGCTCACCACACTGGGTTGGTTTGGGATATTAGCAGACACATTCACAGGGATTGGGGGTGCTGGGGGAATAAGGGGGGTGGCAGGGGCTGGTGGAGGTAATGGTGTGGTCTTCTGAGATGGAGGTTGGGGGGTCTCTGGTTGGGGTGGTGAGGTGTCCTCCTGAGTGGGTGGCTGGGAGTCTTTTAGGGGAGGTGGAGAAGGGATGCTCTGGGGTGGGGTAAGAGTGCTCTCAGGTGGAGGTGGGATCATTTTGGGGGGTGAGGGCACCGTAACCCTCTCAGCTGAAGAAGTGGCATCCTGGGCTGAGATCTTTGCAGGTTTTTGGGGTTGTGGTGAAGTCAGAACTACCTGAGGTGGAGGAGGAATACTTTGAGATGGAGGAGTAATGCTTTGAGGTGGAGGAGGGATTTTTTTAGATCGAGGAGGAATGCTTTGGGGTGGAGGAGAAATACTTTGAGGTGGAGGAGGAATGCTTTCAGGTGGAGGGGGAATGCTTTGAGCTGGAGGAGGAATACTTTGAGGTGGACTGAGTTTGCTCTCGGCTGACGCTAGGGTCTCTTTGGGAGGTGGGGCTAAGGGGGCTGCATAGGGAGGTGGGGGCGGGATGCTCTGGGACTGAACCCTGGTTGTCACTGCTGAAGACTCCGGAGCAGGACCATTTACAGCTGAGACAGAAGGGCTTGGAGGATCAAGCTTTTGAACAGGTTCTTTCCCTGAATCACATTGCTTGGAGAGATATGGGGGGGGGGGTGATCAGGTGTTTTTCACCTTGTGACTCTTCAGTAGGGGGAATCTGTTCTGTCACATCCAGCCCAACCTGGCTTGGAGAAAATGGGGGTGGCGGAGGGAGGAAATCGCTCTCATCATGGCCACAGAGGGGGGGCTCGATGAATGCATCCAGTAGGGGAGGGGGGAGGGGCCAAGACGACTCCCCTGTGGGGGAAACAAGGGGTTCTGGGGGGGCATGGTTGAGGTGGGACGCAGGTGTGGTCTGTTTGGTGGGCGGCAGGGGGGGGAGATGTGCCGGGGGGGGCGAGGGAGACACACGTGCTACTGCCTGGGCACACACACACAACGTGTCACTTTCAGGTGGTGAAGCAATCTTCACCCCCTGGGCTTGGCTTGGAGTCTGTAAGGCAGTCTTAGTCTCAGCTTGCTGTGACGTTGTTAGACCTTCTTCTACTAATCTGACTGACTTTCCGTTTATTAGAAAACTTCTTTTGACATTCTCTTGTTCATCCTCCCATTCTACTTTGGCATTCCCTTTCTTCTCTGTAGACTCCATCTGATTTAGACGTTCATTTTCCTCTTCGTGAACCACTGAACTTGAATTTTCAGTAGCCTGGACTTTTAAACTTCCCTGAACCTTTCCTGACTCAAACATAACGGTTCCACTGCTTGATAGCATCAAGAATGACTGTTCCTTCTCATGACCTTCTAGAACGTTGCTCTCCACCGCATCTAAAACCCTCTTTAGCACAGCTACGGTCTGCTGTGCTGGTGGCTGTTCTACTTCTCTTCTCTCCGCTGACAAACTCTTCAGTGAAGCTTCTTTAGAGCCAGACTGTTTCTGCGCCCGTCTGTCCTTGGGGTTCTTCCTCAAGACTGAGTACGTGTCTGTGGGGGCCGGGGGCCCCAGCAGGAGCTCAAAGCTGCGCTTGTTATGTACCCACACCTCAGGTGGAGGGGCTGGGGGGGCGGGCACCCTGGGTGGGGGTGGTATATTAAACAGTCCTCTGAGGGCCAGAACCAAGGGTGTTGGGGTGATGCATCCTTCTGGAGGGGCAGGGTCAGCCTGGACAGGCTTGTCAGTGGTTGCAGGTTGTGCATGGTAAGGTGTAGGAGATGCTCCAGGGAAAATATTCTGCAGTTTGGCCAGGAATCCTTTCTTGTGCTTGGGGGAGACGCTGTGGGTGTGTCTGGCCGGGAGGGTGGGCGTGCCCCCTTGGCTGGAGTAGCCACTGGAGGGAGAGACAGTGGTCTTCAGGCCGTTCTCCTTGGAGGGTTGAGTGTGAAAGGAGGAGTCTGTGGATGCAGGCTCCGCCTCTGCCACATCATCAGTTAGGATTTTGTTTTGAGGCTTGACTGGGCTGGCTGACACAGAGGACTCCTCCAGAGAGCTGGTGTCTGCAGTGTAGCCAGGGCTGTCTGTGTTTCTCCCAGACCTGGGGGAGGAGCCAGACCTGGCTTCCCCACCCTGCCCTGGGCTGAGATGAGGAGGAGACTCCCCCACCACCACCACCCTGACCTCTGCCAGGTCCCGCGAGCGCCTCTTCATCTTGTCCTTGTGTAGGGAGTATGAGCGGCTGGGAGGGGGGGGGGCTCTCTTGGACTTCATCACAGACAGACTCCGGATGAAGTTCCCCTCCTGCTTGCTCTCCTCCCCTCTGGTCCTTGCCTTGCCATTGGTGGATGTGGTGATCCTGGGGGCCTTGCTGATGGATGATCGGACACTGACTTGGTCAGGGGAGGTTTCTGGAGACGCTACCTCCCCATGGTACTGCCCCTGCCTGGCCGTGCTACTGGAGATGGTGGAGGAGTCTGACACCAGGGTCTCTGATGACTCTGAGCGACTCCACCCTGAGCTGTCTGAAAATGTTGGTTGGTTGTAGCGGGAGGCGGAGGAGAGGGTGGAGGCCTGGGAGGAGGCCCTGGAGGAGGCCCTGGAGGAGGCGGGGCTGGCCAGAAGCAGGCTGCTCTTACTGACAGTGCGCACGCTGTTCCGGCTCCGCCCCCGGCTGATCTCCACCACATCTATGGAGGGTGGGAGCACAGCGTTGGGGATGATCTTGGACAGATAAGTGGCCTGAGGGGAGATGGACATAACGGGGCTGGGGGGATGCTGGGCCAGGCTACTGGCTGTGGTCAACCAGGGGATGGCCACAGACTTAGGCCTTTGCAAGGCAGAGATCTGGGGGCCTGTGGGCTGCAGAAGGGCCAGGTCATCGCGGGGTCCCCCCCTGGCCTGGTTCTCACTGATCGTCTGGAGGGCCTCGTCTCTGGCGCCCTCCTGTGGACCTGCTGGATGAGGACCGTCCCCATTGTGGAGACGAGCATCCTCCTCCAACACCTGTGCTGCCCAGGCTGCTCTGTCTAGGCCTGAAGACCAACAGGAAATATTAATATATATTCAGTACTTTCTATAGTCACCTCTGAGGTTAGTTGTGAAGCTGCCACAAAGCCCAACAACAAGAATATGTCAACCAAATTCACTCAGACCCATGACTCAGACCCATAACTCAGACCCATGACTCAGACCCCACAAATAAGGAAACACAAGGCATGATCCATGTACCTAGTTCCTTCTGGATATGCTGTGGTATCCCCATCACGGTGGTCCTCCTGTGTCTCCTCCTAGCTTTAGCTTTCCCAGGCTTGTTCCCTGAGCTTAGGGGCCCAAATGTAGACGCTGAGGAGATCAAAACGAGACAACAGCAACACATTCAAAAAATGTCATTTAGACAAAAACTAACCATTTAGAGTTCAATGTGGTCAGCTGTGTAACTCCCTTGGTGACTCATGCATGACAACTCAAAACATATTTGGGTGAAAGCACAGCCATCTCTGATGGGTTTAGGTTACCTTGTCGGGTCAGCCCTGAACGTGAGGAGCGGGTGGAGACAGTGGACTCAGAGTCTGGGATGGTGCTGTCTGATTCCACGGCACTCCTTTCACTGTAGCTGCAATACTCACTCTGCTGCACTGTCACTGTTGACTGGAGAGATACCCGAAGGTGCAGCACACAAATGTTTACTGGTGGAGCACACACACTGTGGTATTCAGCAACACTGATTTACAATTAGAGACTTACACTGACACTGATACTTTGGTCATCCTTGAAGTCCACTCCATTGTCGGATTCTAAACAGGAAGACAGTAGAGGGTTAGCTTGTGGCCAGCTGAACCAGGCACAGGAAGACAGTAGAGGGTTAGCTTGTGGCCAGCTGAACCAGGCACAGGAAGACAATAGAGGGTTCGCTTGTGGCCAGCTGAACCAGGCAGGCCTTTGAGTGTGCGATGGGTTAGGGTTATTACCTTCTTGCTGCAGCAGCTTGAGTCCCTCGCGTGCCTCTGAGTGAAGGTCCTCCAGGTACTGGGGCCTGCTGCCTTCCAGGAAAACGTTCTCCTGGAAGGGTGGGGGCACCAGCCTCACCTCCACCTCCTGCTTCCGTACTGCTGCTAGCAGATGGCCACACAAGGGTCACATATGTCAAGGTGATAAATATATAAGGGATTTCTCATTCTATTCTAATATTAGCATGTTTCATAATTTTTTACGATATTTAGAAACAATTGTTGGGAGATAATTAATTTGTAGAAATCACCAGAAATGGTGGTATAAAGTTATTTGGTGCATTTACTTTGTATTAATTCGACAGAAGCGTGCATCAAAAGCGACATGCAAAAAGTGCTTTTGGAAAGTAAAGCAGAATATCAATGATCGGGAGTGCAGAGTTGTAACGGTCAGGGAACGGTCTGTGTTAATGTGGTAAACTCAATAGCACGGAGGTATCATGCACTGCTGTCAGCACTTTAGAAATAGCTTGATCAGATGTTGGAATATCCTCCCTATCAGATGTGATCTACAATTCAGTCAACACTGAGTCCTGCTAGCTCCTCCAGTAGCAATAATACTCCAATCAATCAGTTCCTTTCCAGAAACACTTATCTAACAGAATAAATGGGAGTCAGATCCTGTCCAAGTGACAAAACTAATCACTGTGACTACATGATTATACTGTCCATCATTAAAAAAAGTGTGTCTTACAACAGGCCAAAACCCAAAAGACAATTTAACACTTTATATAAATGGTGTTAAACAGCCCATGTTGTCATTCCTAAGACTTTCAGTTAGACTGGAATTATATTGCGTCACTGAGGTATATTTAGCAGCGCAGTCACTAACGTATACTTAGCAGTGCACTGTTATAGCCAGTAACACCAAAATAGGCACTCATTATTGCTTACCTAACCAATTAGCATACTGACTGCCTTAATTCCATTGCTAAGCGTTTTCCAAACCTGTGTCCTAACGACCAGGAGCAGAGCTGTGAATCCTGTCTGAGGCTGTCAGACAGGCTGTCCAGAAGCAAGCAGGCTGGTGACCTGTTAAGACACTTTCATGTAATATGGTTCTGTTATGGCTGCACTCGCATGGTACCCTACTGTACAGTCCAGAGCTGGACGTGGCTGATTAAGGCTATATGTGCTTGGAGAGATCCTCACTAACTATACCATCGTCCCCACGGTAATGGCCTTAAGAATGGTTGTCAATTAGACAAGTACACATTAATCTTATCTCCCATCATATGTCACGTCAAGAAGTCTTTCAATTCTCAAAATCTTCAAAATTTCATAGTTTCTTGTTTCCAGTGATTCATTTGCAAGGTTCTGCAGCTATTCACAAGCAGCCATTCCTTTCTCAGTTTTGTGTCACAACCAGTTGACCCATTCTGGGCGTTCTCTCTCACACTCTTTATTCTACTTCTCAAGTAGCAATACTAGACTGACCAGATGGGACAAGAATTCAAGAAAGAAAGTGTTTCCAAAGTGGGTATAGTAAATCAATTTGTGTTTGCTAGGTGTCAAATAACTCACCCTTCTTCTTGCAAACCGGCAGGCAGTAAACCTTGTTAGTGAGAAGGACCACCATGACTAGATAGAAATGACTCAAAACACCAACAATCAAAACGACCAATCTTCCAAAAGGAGTAAAAGGACCAAAGATCTATAAAGTTATCGACGTAAAATCAAAGCCCCAAAGAAAGTCACCTTGGATAGACCTCAATCCAATGAGACAATAAAAAAAATCTCAAATCAGATCATGATTTCCCTTGTTGTTGCAGATGAGGATGAGAATGTTGTTGTGTTGGCTCCCTGCAGAGTGCTCGTAGAGAGACGATGGGAGCTCAGACGGTAATCCTGTAGCCTGCATCCACCCTGGCTAACGACTAACAACCCCCCTCCTCCCCCTTTACCCCCCTCCCTTCAGCCAGTCCCCCCCCTGTTTCTGGGTGGGGTCCCAGTGCACACTGGTCCAAGTGCAACTATGACATGGATCGTGGTGGGATTAGGCACATAAACACTGAGCGGTTTAGAGGGGAAAGCAGGGAGATCACGCACCAGGCCCATCAAACCAGGGGTAGGGTTACATGATGGTGGCTCTGACTGCCCCCAGTAAAGCCTGATTAGACCAGACACGCAACTCCCCTCATTAGAGCTACTAAACTAACTACCATGTATTATTGGCTAGCTGACAAAGTCAATCAGCCTTTAGGTATAATGAAGCTCTCTCCTGGGGTCTGTTCTCTGCTACCATAACATCATGTTTCCCCACAAGGGGGAGTACATGAACTAGATAGATTTGAGCTTAGAAGCTGTTGTATACCATATAACGTCACACTTACACAATCATTATTGTTTCATACAACATTGTTTAAAAAGTATCTTAGAAGTGTTTGAAGTAGACTCCAAACATCTGGCTCCATCACACTGGAATATCTCTCTGAAGTCTGTCCCTTCTATACGGGGCATGTCTCCACATCCTGGTGAGGAAATCTCAAACAGCACAAGAGAAAAGTAGTCAGCCTACTTCCTGATACTGGGAGCTAATATGTCAAGGCACCTGAACTAATGGGAAACATTCCCACAATGAATCTCCTGCCTGATGACTGTGTTTTCCAGAACTTTTTCCCAATGACACGAGTGTCCCTCTCCCAGGTACAACTTGTTCCCATATCATCTTCACTGTCTGGTTTTGCACATCAGCTTGTCAACGATCCAACATATTTGCATAGATTTTGTGGTTTGGTTATGGTTAAGTTATTTATAGACTGGGTCAAAATAGAAAATGAAAATGGTTGTGCCCAAACAACAAAATGAATAGATCACAAGAAAAGATCACAACAAAGATACTGACATCACCATGACACATTGGAATAACAAGGGTTTATGTTATCTGTAGTTGCGTGTGCCCAGTACTTATATTTGAATTAATCACCAGCATGAAACAAGCACCATCTGTCGGAGGACTCTGAGATGAAGTCTGTAGTCTCAAAGGGTGGTGATGACAAAGTGAGACCCAAACTGATGTTTACACCAGGGATTAGTAAACTACAGTCAATCCGATGGCCATGACCTTAATGTATTGATGTCAGATATCGGCCTCTAGCCTTAGTAAAAAACTAAATACGTATTAAACACAGATTAAAAGTTGGATTTATAAGAACCCTATCATATCACTGTAAACAAATGTATTTGTTGGTCAAGAGGATTCTTTCATAATAAACAAAACATTCTCAGTCAGTCGAAATGGTTACAAAGCAAATGTCTTCAAAAAATACATAATAATCACAAATTATAAATACATGTAATCAGAGGTTTTGAAACCAAGGTAGTGAGTATGCTCATGACACAGCACCTAGAAGACGATGAACAATAGAGAGCATTTCACAACCTTAAGGTGACTTTTGGGCCTGATGTTTACAGCTGGGAGGGGATGTAGTTCAGCAGGCTGATCTGTGTTAACAGAACAAGCTGCACTCCAGAGCCAGGGTTTAAAACTATGCTGCTAACAAACTCCAACATACTGTACTGGAGGTAGGAACTTCCCACAGAAATTAAAGCACAGACACTCCACATACACTTACAAGGGAGCACACACACACACACAGTCCTGTCCCAGCATGCTCATTCTGTGGGGGTTAGGTTTAGCTGCCTGCCTGCCTGCCTGAGCACCACAGAAACAACTGAACACCGCGCATCTGGGCCTGAGAGGCTATCACACTAAACCCACACACCAACTGCATCACTAGTAGCCACCAGCGGTAACGTCATAAATCCCCTCATTAGACCAATTACAGCTGTCAGATTGCACACAGTCTCTACCTGTCATTCCCATAGATCCTGATGAAGGTCAGAGTCTATTCCTAGCCCCAGCCCCAGCACAGCCCTACCTCCAACCCAGTTCTAGCCCCAGCCCAGTCCTAAACCTAGCCCAGTCCTACCTCCAGCCAAGTCATAGCCCCAGCCCAGTCCTAAACCTAGCCCAGTCCTACCTCCAGCCAAGTCATAGCCCCAGCCCAGTCCTAAACCTAGCCCAGTCCTACCTCCAGCCAAGTCATAGTCCCAGCCCAGTCCTAAACCTAGCCCAGTCCTACCTCCAGCCAAGTCATAGCCCCAGCCCAGTCCTAAACCTAGCCCAGTCCTACCTCCAGCCAAGTCATAGCCCCAGCCCAGTCCTAAACCTAGCCCAGTCCTACCTCCAGCCAAGTCATAGCCCCAGCCCAGTCCTAAACCTAGCCCAGTCCTACCTCCAGCCAAGTCATAGCCCCAGCCCAGTCCTAAACCTAGCCCAGTCCTACCTCCAGCCAAGTCATAGCCCCAGCCCAGTCCTAAACCTAGCCCAGTCCTACCTCCAGCCCAGTCATCGCCCCAGCCCAGTCCTTCCTCCAGCCCAGTCCTTCCTCCAGCCCAGTCCTAGCCCCAGCCCAGTCCTTCCTCCAGCCCAGTCCTTCCTCCAGCCCAGTCCTTCCTCCAGCCCAGTCCTACCTCCAGGCCCAGCCCCAGCCTGAGGCGTAGCCGGGTCTCCCTGTGATCAGTGCCAGTAAGGAGCAGCAGAATGTGAGCCGGACCAGTCTGGGCCTGTCAGGAGACAGGCAGACAAGCTGACAGGCATGCTGACAGGCAGGTCCCACATGAGACAGCCAGAGATGCAACACCTGCAGCAGGAGGGAGATGCAGCACGGAGGTCCACACTGCTGCTGAAGAGCAGCTGGGCAATTAGATGAGATAAATAGAACATTTCGCATATTTTTTTACATACAGATTACCTATACAGTACCATCATTCCTGTTTTCATATCCTGGAAAAAACATATATGTTCTATTAGGAGTTCCCTGCTCTGCACAAATGCAAGCCAAGTGTGTGTTTCTGCTAGGCAGTGCTTGTGCATGCTTATTAAACAGTCTTTGGTGGGAAAAGAACAGTCAAAATCAAATCAGAATGTATTTGTATAGCCCTTTTTACAAGCAATGTCACAGAGGGATTCATGTACCAGAATCAGAATGGGTTTCATCACCATGAAAGTTTTCACAGACAAGGAATTTGCTTTGGCAGGAAGGTGCATACAATAAACATATAGGAATCTAAAATTTAAATATGAGGATTAACTATACTAAGGGTACATAACTAGCAATACGAAGTGGAATTAGAATTCAAATGAACTATACAATAAAATATAAGTACGCCCATAAAACTGCCCCTCAACTAACCTAAACAGTGAGTTCTGGAGAGCAGTGTCACATCCCGGACTGGGGATGTTGGAAGGTGGACAGGTGTTCATGCTTCGTCTTCTCATCATCAATCTTTCTGTAAAGCAGCTTATAAAGATTCTCTTTGGTCTATAATAATTTTGCTGCCGTGACAACAGTGTGTGAAGGCTATAAGAAGCTACTGTAACATATCTATGTCCCGTGACAAAAAACTGAGATATGATTTTCTAAATAATCCCAGTTGTTGATTGCAACTAGGCTTGGCCCAGGAAAAACTGATGCGGAGCATTCAAACACTTCAGGGCCAAGATGACTTTCATGAAATTCAACATCAAGAACAATCCCAACAGATCCTTCAGGGTAGCTGGCTTTGGCTTCATGTACCTGGAGTCCCTTTATACACATCTGATCAATACCAGGGGGTGTTGACTAAAATGTCACACATTCAACTTAAAAATCTCATCAACTGGTATGGAAGACCCATCTGCAGGAGGATGAGACTGGGTTTGGATGAAGGACATCTTCAGCTGTCTGGAATACAAACAGTTAATCAACCCTGTCCCACAGAGGAACCGCAATTACTCCTTCGCTCACATGGTAACATGTTTTAGGTGTGTGTGTGTGTGGTTCCTGACAGACTGGTGTTAGTCAAAAATATTTCCCACCCTGCAGTGAGGCAGAGGTCCTGGCCTCCCTGTTACCTTCCCTCTTCCACTTCCTGACACAGGAAGTCCTGTTCAGCTCCTGGGGCAGTCTGGGTAAGTCAGAACAATCCTCCCAGGGTGGAGTGTTTGATTGCTTCCCGCCATGAGACGCGGAAAGTGAAACAGTATCCAGCTTCTCAAACCTGTTCTCCGGCCCCCGCCGGTCTTTGTCAGATCATTCAGGCATCAACAAAGTTGATCCAAAGAGCGACCCACCCACACACGCAAACACACACTACACACACACACACACCGGCACACTGTAGACAGACACACTCACATGCAACTGATAGTGTGGAGGTACAGGTACAACTAACAACTTAACAATAGACTTCACACAGTAGACCAGCCCTCACACAATAGACCAGCCCTCACACAATAGACCAGCCCTAACACAATAGACCAGCCCTAACACACAGTAGACCAGCCCTCACACAGTAGACCAGCCCTAACACACAGTAGACCAGCCCTAACACACAGTAGACCAGCCCTCACACAGTAGACCAGCCCTAACACACAATAGACCAGCCCTAACACACAATAGACCAGCCCTAACACAATAGACCAGCCCTAACACAGTAGACCAGCCCTAACACACAGTAGACCAGCCCTAACACACGGTAGACCAGCCCTCACACACAGTAGACCAGCCCTCACACAATAGACCAGCCCTCACACAATAGACCAGCCCTAACACACTTCCTCAGGGAAATCAGCGCCATTCTCCGCCCACTATACCGGACATTGCAAGGATTTAAACGCGCAATTGAATGGGCCTCCTTCTCTCTTTCTATCATGGATCAGCCACCAAAGTTGAAACAGCGATGACTGTTTGAAATGATCCTGATGCCAATATTTGTAATGTAGCAAGGAGTTTAACAACTGCTGGAATGGAATGTGAACGCTGAGTCGGAGATTTAATGTAATCTTTGATTTCTTCCAGTAACTGTAATATTGCATGGCTGCTTAATCTGAATGCGTAATGATTTAGTGTTCACTCAATTCAAAAAGTGTGATCCTTGTTGCAAAAATCCTTTGGCCTTTGTCTTCGTCTTGCTCGGGTTACGGCTGCCATTTCACCAGGAGGCATATGCACATCCTGATTTACGCATGCTGTTAAAAAGCGTAGAATTTTCAAATGCAAAAGAGATGCGCTTTCACAGGTGGTTTTTGTGCATACCGCGGAACACATAATTAGGCGCACTTAACGCATCCCCTCCTATCTTTTTATGGGAAACTCCCACTTTCCCCTTGACCCTCCCGTGAATGCATATGCATGACACAGAAAGCGCAATTTGCCATTTTGAGAGAGAGAGAGAGACACAGAGAGACACAGAGAGACACAGAGAGACAGGACAGGACAGGCTACTCAACATGACAGCCTGGTGAGAACTCCATGGTCCAATATACAGAGGTGCAAAAGTCAGGTGAACTGAGAGGTAACACTGGACCAGGAGTCTAGATAACCTCCAAAGTTCGCAACCTGAGAGGAACACCACTCCTCTCTCTCCCCACCCTCACAACAGGCTTCTGTTCATTATCCATCTGATGATGAAGACTGCAGCATTAGCAGTGGTTGAACACACACACACAGACACACACAACCACTCTCAGTCTTTTGTTGATCTCTCCTGACATCAGTTTCCCCAGGCAGCCCATGGGCAGGGCAGTCAGGAGAAACACCCCTGGTTCTTATGCTCTGGCATCAGCTGGCAGGGCTTCATGAACTGGGCATGTATCAACCCCGAGACCTGAACCCTAGCCCTGAGCCCTGACCAGGAGCCCTGACCCAGAGCCCTGACCCGGAGCCCTGACCCGGAGCCCTGACCCGGAGCCCTGACCCAGAGCCCTGACCCGGAGCCCTGACCCGGAGCAAGGGGGCAGGAGGTTCTGGGCTGCTGTTACAGACTCTGTTCACAACTCTGCAGGCATTCAGCCCTCAGGAAGGTGTTCAGGAAGTGAATATGCTTTCCACCATGCCATCATTGTATCTGCCAGCAACTCTGGCATACTGTCTCAAAATGCCTCAGTATGTCTGTGTGTGTCTCCATGTGTCTGTGCGTGTCTCCATGTGTGTATACATCTCTGATTTCTGTACTACATGTTAAAAGTATCTCCTGTGTGAAACGCGACAACAGAATCAGGTCGAGTGCATCCCAGAACAGGACGGACAGAGATTTCTTCACGGCAAACAAAGGCTCCAGGGGTCAAAGGACAGGTTCATGAGTCACATGTTGTTCAAACAGTCCTCCTCCAGAGAGCAAACATGCCTGTTAGCCCAGCACGAGGATATTGAACTGTTACCAAACACCAAACTAACCCTAACCCAAACACCAAACTCCCAACAAGCCACTGCTCAGAGACTACAGCCACCGAGATCCACTTCATATCCAAACAATACCATATTTAGGGTTAGGGTTAGTATACAATACCATGTTTAGGGTTAGGGTTAGTATACAATACCATATTTAGGGTTAGGGTTAGTATACAATACCATATTTAGGGTTAGGGTTAGTATACAATACCATATTTAGGGTTAGGGTTAGTATACAATACCATATTTAGGGTTAGGGTTAGTATACAATACCATATTTCACTCAGGTAAAAAGGTCACTGGCACTCTTTATATTTACAGATCTGTAGAGACGGTTTATCAGTGTTTGAATGTATAAAACGTAGGCCAGCCAACAGCAGAAGCACTGTGTGACATACAGCGAATCTGAGAACACTGGCCAGGCTACCTGCACATTACTGAAAGCCAAACAATCACATGGTGTAGAGGGGTGTTTTCTCCTCCTGGCTCTCACCGTGGCCAAGGGGCAGTGTGGGCGGTGGCCTGGCTGCGTTGGTCCCTCCCGGATGTGTGTCCAGGCTGTTGCATCCCAGTTCCTTCTTCTTCTTGCCTTTGAGCCAGCTGAAGGCCCGCCCCAAGGAGCCCCGACGCTTCTTCCTCCGGCCCCCTCTGGTGCTCCGCTCTTGGGCAAACACTTCCGCCATGTCCTGGGGAATCAGCTCCCCCACTGAGCCCCGGGCCGACATCCCACACTGGAGCTAAACACGGAAGGGAGGGAGGGCAAAGAAAAAAGGCTAAATTGATTAAGCACAAATACTATTAATTGCCTTCATTCAATGAGAATAATTACATTTCTGGATGCTTTATCACTGTTGTTGATTCATGTTTCTGTTGACATTACATAGGAGTTTCCCCTCACTGACTTCCATTCAGAGTAAGTGAAGCAGACTAGTTGTGTTCAGGCCCCTCTGTCCATGTTGAGGGTTGAGAACCCAGCATGTTCTACCCCCCTCTCGCCTCTCAACCAAACTTGACTGTTCTGTGGAGATGTGGCACCACTCCCTTCATTCCTAAACATGGAGTCATGGTTCAGAGCCCCACCCGTAACCATACACACACCAGTCACACACACAAAGATTTACACAAATCCAGATAAGTAAACACACGCTCGGTCCACCACAATGTTGGTCTCTTTGCTTCATTTATACAAGTTCTTCTTGACAGCGTCCTCCATTATTACTACTAATACTTCCTGTGTTCTTCCTGTGTTCTCGATGTCGAATGCGATGACTTCATCTCCTCGGCCTCCCTGCCAAAACCGCTCGCCTCCAAGGCAGGTTTCTGAACCTTGCTGTTGGGGAGCTATAGAGCTGTAGAGCAGTAGAGCTACAGAGCAGTAGAGCTGTAGAGCAGTGGGGCTGTAGAGCAGTAGAGCAGTAGAGAAGTAGGGCAGTAGAGCAGTAAGGCTGTAGAGCAGTAGGGCTATAGAGCTGTAGAGCAGTAGGGCAGTAGAGCAGTAGGGTTGTAAAGCAGTAGGGCTATAGAGCTGTAGAGCAGTAGGGCAGTAGAGCAGTAGAGCTGTAGAGCAGTAGGGCTATAGAGCTGTAGAGCAGTAAGGCAGTAAAGCAGTAGAGCTGTAGAGCAGTGGGGCTGCAGAGCAGTAGGGCTATAGAGCTGTAGAGCAGTAGGGCAGTAGGGCAGTAGGGCTATACAGCAGTAGGACCCCCTCCTCCCCCCCAGACCCGGGGCAGGAGGGGGTAATCAGAATCAGAATGGATTTTAATCGCCATGAAAGTTTGCACAGACAAGGAATGTACTTTGTCATGAGAGGAAGCCGCTGCAGGCGTGCCGACAGACAGGAGGGTTAGGGTTAGGGAGGACTCAAGGAATCCTGTATAGAGGAGAAGCTGGGGAAGCTTCTCTAAATGTCCACTGTGTCCAGGACTGAGGAACGCAGTCAAGTCAGGAGCTCATGCGAAACCCAGACACCTGAGATAATGGGCAGGCTGGAGACATGTGCAACCAACTAAAATAAAGTTCCTATTACACTGTGCCTAGGTATATAGGGCAGAAGATCCATGTTCTACTCATACTGGCAAGCTGTCCAAGACACGAGTGTCCCAGTGCCAGACGACACCAGCACTGAAGCATATAACCCTGCCGTCCTCCAGAACTACAGACCGGTATCATTGTTACCCTTCGTTTCAAAAACAATTGAACGTGCTGTATCTAACCAACTGTCAAACTTTCTCTCGCAGAACTACCTGCTTGACCCCAGCCAATCAGGCTTCAAGACTGGCCACTCCACAGAGACTGCCCTGCTTTCAGTCACCACTGCCCTCCAGTCTGCCAGAGCGGCTTCCAGGTCATCCGTCATCGCCGCTGTGAAATATTTTACTGTTGATTATTCTTCTACAGGTACAGTCTTGCACTTTTTGGGGTTCATGTTGTTTTAATTTGTAACTTACATAACTTCATGCTCTTATGGGTCTTCCCTTTGGCACTTGTTTAGTTTTTCACAATGTATGCTTCGTGTTTTGGCTGCTTGCAATGTTTGGGACTACCTCGTTGTTATGATCAGTGACCTATGCTCTTTTGTAAAGCTCTCTCTTGGAAGTTGCTTCACATTTACATTTACATTTATGCATTTAGCAGACGCTTTTATCCAAAGGGACTTCCAAGAGAGAGCTTTACAATAGGTCACTGATCATAACAACGAGGTAGTCCCAAACATTGCAAGCAGCCAAAACATGAAGCATTCATTGTAAAAAGACTAAACAAGTGCCAAAGGGAAGACCCATAAGAGCATGCAGTTATACAAGTTACAAATTTAAACAACATGAACCACTAAAAGTGCAAGACTGTACCTGTAGAAGAACAATCAACAGTAACATATTTCACAGCGAGTTTGGATAAAAGCGTCTGCTAAATGCATAAATGTAAATGTAAGATAACCCTGGCCTTTCTCTCACAGCCTTTCTGTGTCGATACTCTGTGTAAATGTGTAAACGTGTCGGGGATGTGGGGATGAGGAATGAGACGGCCCTGGCTCTGTTTCAGGTTGAAGCTGCGAGGCAGACTGCGTTGCCAGACTCTCCTCACCCTGGTCATAAACCAACCCTTCAACGCTCCAGTCTCCCCCAGGAATGTCAGCATCAGAACTGCTGGAGTTTGTGTTTGCTTACAGCAGAGTCTACAGGAGACAAAGGGGTTAAACTGTCTGGCCGTCTAAAGCTGAGGTTCACAACATTTTTTACTGTCAGATTATTTTGAAATAATCTTCTAATCTCGTCTGTGAGAGAAAGTGAACCCAGGGTGATACTGAGAGGGTAAGTGAACCCAGGGTGATACTGAGAGGGTAAGTGAACCCAGGGTGATACTGAGAGGGTGAGTGAACCCAGGGTGATACTGAGAGGGTAAGTGAACCCAGGGTGATACTGAGAGGGTAAGTAAACCCAGGGTGATACTGAGAGGGTGAGTGACCCCAGTGTGATACTGAGAGGGTAAGTGAACCCAGGATGATACTGAGAGGGTAAGTGAACCCAGGGTGATACTGAGAAGTGAAAGGCATCCAGCATGTTCAACCTTTTTAAGGAAGTCGAGTCCCTTCTCATCCAGCTCCAGTAAGGCCTGTGTTTCCACCCAGAAAATGACAGTAATTTGGACATGACTAATGTTTGTAACTGGGGCAGTGCAGACCCAGTCCTTGGGGTCTGGGTCAGGGGCTTCTAGGAGAGAAGGTAGGAGACCAGCAGTGACGCTAAGCACCCTGGGAATCATCAGAGCCCACTGGGTCTGACTCATAAAAGCATCGTCATGGTTACCTTAATTAAAAAACGATATATTTCTAGAGTACAAGACAAAAAACACAGATTTTAAAATCTGGAACATTGTCATGTTGGTCATATATGGTGCACAAGAGTACCTTAAATCTTACTAATTATATTAAAGCAAGTAGAAAAGTAAGTACAACAATGCTTTTCATAGAATAAATGTGTCGCTTTATCCATCAATATTTTTCTCCTTTCAATATTATGCATTGAAAATGCTTGTCTGATGGAATATCTTCCTGAAGATATATTTTTTTGCTTGAGTAAATAAAAGTACTTAGGGCCTCTGCTGACATGCACATCACCACGGTGGCCCCCGTTTAGAAACACACCAAAGCAAAGAAAGAAACACACACTTCAAGAAACACACAAAGCTCTCTCAAACAAAGTACCATGCCAACATTCAAATGACAGAGTTGCTTCATTGGCACAGTCATTCCAGACCTCAGGACCACACCTCTCTCTGGTGGATGTTGATATACACACACAATACACCTAGAAAACAAACAAAATGAGGGATAATGGAATCTTTCATCACACCACCTTTTTTGTGGACTAAGGAAACTTGGACTTCCCTTCAGGCTGCTTGGGGCGCTACACTATCAGGGTAGCATTGATGGGAGTCACAATAGGATGTCAACAGGAACATCAAGCCTCACTCAAACATACAAACAAACACACAAGTTTAAACACACACACACACACACCACCGGCCGCGGTTTACAGCTTGGTCCTATTGGAACACACTATTTACCTTCCATTCACACAGACAACACAGGCAGCACAACAGGTCCACCTAAACAAGTTCCATACATCACAACATAATCATTTTTTCATACAGCTCTATACCATACATACTCTACTTACCATGTAACAGAGGTATATATGAGTTATGGTCCTGGTGTTAACAGATACACCCAACATTCATTCATGATCTGACAGCCTTGCACAGCACCACGTCATCAAGCTGGAGGGGCTGGAGGAGGTTAAGCCCTGCTGAAACAGACGCTTCTGCCTGTGGAGCTCCAGGTTTCACTGTCCAAGTGGGAACCATGCAGAATTCATTCAACTCAAGCTATGTATGTTTTGGGACAAATAATGAGGTGATTGAGAAAAACTAGCATGTATCACTTGAGTCTGGCGCTAGCTGATATCCCAGAGGCAGATTTGGTGGCACATGCTGTCATTTCAACATCCACGCCTGCAGCTCGCTCGGCCAAGCTCTTATCTTATCTGACATGAACAGTGTGACTTGCAGTAGAAGTGGTGGCTGGCTGAGGTGAGTCAGAGCGGAGCAGAGCGGAGCGACTCAACTGCTGAGCGCTCATGGGGACAGGGCAAGGGCAGGAGGGTGTAGCAGGAAACAGACGCCTTTGTTTGAACAGTGAGTGTCCTGGGCCGAGGCGCGAGCCTCAGTCACCTTCACCCCCTCGCTGCGGTGGCTAAACATGACCGTGCTGCAGCTACAAAGGTTACAAAAGAAATTCCTGAAAGCATTCAATCAAACTCAACGAATCCCCAGTATGAAGTTCTGTAAACTGTGTTGGGGTTGTGAAAACTCATCTGGAGAGTGAAACTGAGGTAAATGTGTCCATGTTTCAGGTGTGAACTGTGTTATAATCAGGCCAGGGCGTGTCTCTATTCTCTAGGCAGAATCAAACAAAGGACAGCCCTTCCTTCTCTCTATACACCCCAGTCCTCTTCCACTTAAGGCCTTCCTTCAGAGAAGGGATCGAGCCAGAGACACATTGTACGCATTCTGAACCAGACATAATGTACTTGCTTTATGAAGGTGAAGCTGTCAAGGGGGATACTGGTGTTACCCAATTCCATGTCTCAAGTAGGACTCACTAGCACAAGCACTGACAGAGGCTGCGTCTGTGAAGAGGAATGTCTTTCCTCACACTGGTGATTACATCAACCATGGTTTCCCTTTCTTCTGGCAGTTTCTAAGAAACCCCACCGTCACTTGATCAACAGTCACCTGGAAGGAAGTTTACTCTGTGCTTCTACTGCTAAGATGACTCCCCAACAGACTATCAGTCAATGTGTCTTGTACATCATGATCAATGGGTAAAGGTGGGGTTTTCTTGAATCACACTTTGTTAAACTGGTTTGTTTCACTGAAGCTTCTCTTACGGTGCATCCAAAAAGTAGCGCCTCACTTTTTCCATGTTATGTTCCAGCCATATTCCAAAATTGATTAAATAAAATATTTTCCAAAAAATTCGACACACGCCCATAAAGATAACGTGAAAAATGAAAAAGATTTTTGCAAATCTTTTAAAATAAAAACGGAAAAAAATCACATGTATAGTATTCACAGCCTTTACCACGATACTCAAAATTCAGCTCAGGTTCATCCTGTTTCCACTGATCATCCTTGAGATGTTTCTATAACGTCATTAGAGTCCACTTGTGGTCAATTCAGTTGATTGGATATGCTTTGGAAAGGCACACACCTGTCTATAAAAGGTTCCACTGTTGACACTGTGCATGTCAGAGCACAAACCAAGCCATGAAGTCCAAGGAATTGTCTGTAGACCTCCGAGACAGGATTGTTTCGAGGCACAGATCTGAGGAAGGGTACAGAAACATGTCTGCAGCATTGAAAGTACCGTCAGCACAGTGGCCTTCATCATTCGTAAATGGAAGAAGTAACTCCATGTACATGTTATATTTCATTCTTAATTGTTACAGATCTATTAAAAATAGGAAACAAACGTTTTCACTTTTTCTTTAAGGGGTATTGTGTGTAGAATTGAAGAAACATGATCAGATGGCTGTGGAATCGACCACAGGTTGAACGCTAGCATGTCCAAAGAAGTAGTCAGAAGCCAAACATTTTGGTTAAAATACCACACAGGGTAAAATGCTCAACAGCTATAGTACAGCTATGGTACAGCAGGCCTGCAGAGCTGCCTGTGTTTGTGTGCTGTTAAGCCAGGGTAGCCATGCAGCAGCATGTCTGCTAAGAGCAGGGGCTGCATTCCTGAGAGATTGATAATTACTGTGGAACTCACAAAATCTCTCTCCCTCTCTCCCTCTCCCTCTCCCTCTCCCTCTCCCTCTCCCTCTCCCTCTCCCTCTCCCTCTCCCTCTCCCTCTCCCCCTCCCCCTCTCCCTCACTCTGAAAGACAGTGGCCTGGGAAAAAGACATAAAAACATTGTAGCCTGGCTGTGAGGGAGAGAAAGAAAGAGAAAGAGCTATTGAACAGTGGCTTAATACAAGCTAGCTAAGGTTCATTGTGACTGTTCATTGTGTATCCATTTCAGAAGTGAGTGACTTGACGCTGCAGAAGCTAGGGCCATTAAAACACCCTTGTTTTCAGAGATCCGTTGCCATGGACCTAAGCCTGGGCTTCTATCTAACCCATTAAGAACAGACCCTGGCCCACAGACATAGTACGCTGTTTACAACTAGAGGAAGGTCTTTAACAGTGGTGACTTGGGGACTGTGGAGATAAACACAGCTGTGGGCTTAAAAATACACCCTCTCCTGCTGCTGGCATCTCTGCAGTCAAAACAGAAGCTCTGGGACCAGCCCACAACCCCACCCTCACCAGCTTCACCCCCAGCAGCTCTCAGAGATCAGCTTCACCCCCAGCAGCCCTCAGATATCAGATTCACCTCCCAGCAGCCCTCAGAGATCAGAGTAGGGAAGAGGATGGAGAGAGCCGTACAGTAACATGAAGCACCTGGACCGACACACACACACGCACACACACACACACTGATCTGATTGAATGATTGCTGATCAAGGGCTCAGTGGATATAAATGAGTATTGATCACTCAACTCCACTGATCAAATTCCATTGTTATCCAATCAGCAAACCAGAGATGGAGGTAACGAAGTACAAATACTTTGTTACTGTACTTAAGTTGATTTTTAGTAGTACTTCACTTCACTATTTACCATCAACGTAATACTTTCATTCCTTACATTTTTTACACACATATCTCTACTTTCTACTTCTTGCATTTTAAAGCCAGGCTTGTTACTTTAGTTTTAATCTATATTTGGTTGCATGATCAATATTATTAATTGTCATTGCGCGCGCCTCATCATTTCCTGGCTATTACGCACAACAGACATAAGTTAGTCTACGAAGCTACCATGGAGCAAGGCAGAAGGCAATAAGAACAATATTTAAAAAAGCTCTGTCTCTCATTAATCCCTCCTGCGGCTGTCCGACCTGTCCAATCCCAGCACAGCTACATGTCCTGTCCAATCCCTGCCCAACTACAGTCTGACCTGTCCAATCCCTGCCCAGCTACAGTCTGACCTGTCCAATCCCTGCCCAGCTACAGTCTGACCTGTCCAATCCCTGCCAGTATCACAAGTTTTCATCTGGTTCTGCCACATATCCAGCAGTTGCATAACCAATCAGTGATCTCCTGATGGGAGATAAGACTTCCCCAGATCCCCCAGATCCTCAGGGAAGTCTCCCCCTCAGGGCACAAGCCCTGGCATGGCAGGCTGGCAGGGAGGAATAAACAGCAGAACATGACACACCCTGCCCAAACTACCAAACAACCAGCCTCCCCAGCTTCTTGGCTTGAGCTAGGAGAGAGAGGAGGCTAGTCACACCGCCAGGCCAGCATGTTATGGGCTGACCCCGACACTGATCTTCTAAATGACCGATGTTCCACACATCCAGAACTGATCAGTGTTGGCTGTGAGATGTTAGGAGCTGGATATAAGTCTGGGAAACATCCACCCAGCTGCACCACATTGTCTGGAAAATTCAAGATTTTGAACCAGCTTTCAGTGCAGTTTAAAGTCCATCTCGATTGGCCTAAAGTGCACACAGAGGGGGGAGACTTCCCTGAGGATCTGGGGAAGTCTTATCTCCCATCAGGTTAATGAACAGTCAGTCTCTAACGATAAAAATGTATGCCAGATAAACTGCATCGGTCAAATTGTTGATGCGTCTTGCTAGACTAAATGCCCTTGGACAATTGAAATTATACATAGTTTGGTACAAATGACTTGCTAAACTGGTAGGGCCAAACACCCCACACTTCGTTTATTTATTGCCAGTGCAAGACATCTTACTGGATCCTTCGTTTTCTGACATCTCAACTGGAAGTTTACTAGTAAAACGAATACCCTCCGAATAGATGCAAGATGGCATCTTTATCTCGTGAGAAAGTATTAGGTTTAGTAGGCCTAGATTCTAAACTTTCTTTCTTGAAATTGAACAACTATTTCACAAATGGAACAGCTGGATTAACAAAATTGTACGAGTTTAAAATTATAAAAGTGCAAACGATGACCATATTTAAAAATGTTCTAATTAATCGTGTCTTACCTCTGTATAAACTTGATAAAATCCCGATTTGATGGGTTGAATTCCCTTATCCGCTCTCCATTTCTACCGTCGCCAGTGCGTACTTCTCCAAAGTATTTCACTGTCCGAACTGAAACTTCAGGTGAACCATTTCCGCGAAACAGCACTTCAGGAAGAGACAAGAATAAGCTTGCAGAAGTTAAACCGTGGCTTTCTGCAGTAATTTATGGACACGCTGTTGATTTGCTTGTGGACTCTCAAGTAATACACCAAAATGCGAAAACGTGCGTTGCTGTTGTCCTGTCCCACCTGAGGCTGCTCAGCGCACAGGTGAGGACCGCCAGAGATTTGAAAATGTTTCATTCATTGTTTTTACAGAGCCATCTAGTGGCGATTTGTTGGTATGAAACATGGTAGTTCATTCGTTGATGAGTTTAACTATTTGAGATAGTGATTCAGGAAAGAAAAAGACACGTTCCTATAAAAACATCACCACAAGCTCCACAAGTTAATTCGTACCATCCGAATGTAAGGGCTCATCAAGTATTCAAGATCAAGGGTGATCAAAGTGACTCTAGATTGCCTTGTCTGCTCAGTTGAAATACACGTTAGATGGACTTGCAGGCCATAACACGCCTAAATATAACCCCTCTCTGGTACACTGACATGTTCAGACATGCGTCAGCGAGTACAGCTATAACATCCAGACCGTTTCAGCGTCCCAGTTACCCCATGTGGGGGTGAGATGGTCCACCACATGGCTAGGGGATCGCATTTCCTTACTCCATCACAGTTATTAATAAACACGAACAGAAGCACTGTTTTCGAGGAGACATAACAACACAGCTGTCTTGGGGAGTCTCAGGATTACCATCTGCTTGTTTTATGTTTTTTTTGTTTTTTTACAGAAATTGATAGAAAAGGTTTAATTTCTTCTTCTGTTGGGTAGGTTTGTGGGCTGCAGTGTAAACAAAAATACTTTTGCATGTAGTGTTCATCTTATCCAGAGTACTTTTACTAATATGTAATATGTATGTCAACATATATGTAGCTATATGATCTCATATAATATAATGGCAACACCTTTGTGTATTGGTATATCCCAGAATTGCACAGAAATATTTTCAACATTAACTTTTTTGCAGTCTGTAGTAGTGTTAGACCAAGCTAAACTTGATAGGATTTCTGTTAGTCATAAAGTATTGTCCTTTGGTGTTGGACATGTCATGATGTAATAGTCTGGATCCTGTCTGCCTGGTGTGTCAGTGTGGAACGTTCTTCTTCTGTGTTTTGCTGTCCCTGCTCGCATGTCTGCTGAGGGTTCCTGGAAGGGGGGAGAGGTTGATTTCCCAGAGGACTCTCACCCAGAGGGGATACTGGAGGGTGCTGGGACAGACTGTGTGTGCAGCCCCCTCAGCGATGGGGTCAGCCTGATCCAGGGGACCATCACAGAGATGGTGCAGTCAGCGGAGAGACAGGCTGAGGAGGCCTGGGCTTGGGCAGCAGGGGGTTTGGACAGTGTGGGACACCTGTTTGAGGAGTGCATCAAGGCGGTCTCCCTCCTGGAGGCAGAGAGGGAGATGTTGGTGCAGGAGTGGCTCCGACCGCAGCAGCAGAGGCTGCAGGCTGTGGAGGCCCTGAGGGCAGAGCGAGGCAGGGGGAAGCAGCAGCTCTCACTGGTGCAGCTCAGCCACGCCAGCCTGCAGGAGCAGGTGGCACAGGTGAAGAGGAAGCTGTTTGTCACGACCAGGGACTGCATTCAGAGTCAGGTGACTCTGGCTACCCTGCAGTATGATGTGGCCGAGTTCACGCTCACACAGGTGTGGCAGAGTCCAACAATGCAATGAATGATCAAACAGATCAAACCTTAAAAGACAAAAAATGTTATGCTGTGTTTTTGTTTTGTATTTATTTACATTGTTCCACAAATGTCCTGAATTGGTTTTGATAAATATCTGTCATCCACAGTTAATGATCATGAAGAGACAGTGTTCAACAGGACAGTCAACTCTGCTGTGGAACTCTGTCCTGCCACTAGGAGGAGCTGCAGTCTCAGGTCCAGAGCCTGGCGGAGGAGGCAGCCCAGCTGTGGGAGGCCCAGCGACAGCAGCTGATCTTCCTGAGGGACCAGGCCAGGAGGCCCAGCCGGCCCCGCGCCTCCAGCGACCTGACACACGTCCGCAGGGCCTCGCTGGCCCTGCAGCGGCGCCTGAGTGGCAGCATGCGGGCACTGGAGGGCTGGTACGAGCCCCGTCTGCTGGCTCTGCTGCGGAGGAGGCAGGCTGGGGAGGAGGCCTTGAGGAGGACCAGGGAGGCGGGGGAGGACCTGGAGGCCCGGCTGGGGCCGCTTAGGGAGGAGACATGGAGTCTGCAGCTGCAGAGGGCGTGTCTGGAGGAGAGGATGGCCCTGAGGGAGGGGGAGAGGGAGGAGAGTGTGGCACAGCAGAAGGTAGGGGAGGTGAAACTGGAGGGGACCAAGCATGTTTTATTACCAGCAGTGTTAACTGCTGATAAGTATTTTTATCAATATGTCTGTTTGGAATATTGATCTTGTACATTTATTTTATATTGTTATATCACGACACCAATTCAGCCTTCGGGCTGTGACTTTAGTGATACAAATTTCTCAATAAATAAACCATTACTAAACTCATTCTATTACATCAGGAGATTGTGGAGACATTGGAGGACACCATGAGAGATTTAAAACTGGAGCTTGAGGTTTTGAAAAAGTCCAAAACAGACATGGAGAAAGTGACCAATGACCTTTTAAGAGAGGTGGACTTTCAAAGGTAAGGTGTTGTGTGGGTTATCATCTCCCATGTCTACATGAGCGTGGTGGTGGTGGAGGTGGATCATTCAGGGATATTCTTAATATGACATCCTTCATTACAGACGCTCTGGTGACGTGTGTGAGACCACAGAAGAACAGGATGCATGATTATCACTACAAACGATGACCTTGCCTATGATCACCATTATCTGCTCATCCTCAAATGGAAATACCACAATCTTGCCAATATATTTTATTATGAACACATAACAACAGAGGACATCAGAACACAACATAGTTGTGAAACAATACAGTAACAGACATGGTAGATAATCTATCCCAAGAAAATAAAGGGAATGAAAAGGACAAATCTATGTAAAATGTCTTTAAAAACGTAACTGTGTGGTGTACTGTACTGTTTTGATTATCGTTTGTACCTACTCAGTAAAAAGATGACACACATGCCAAAAAGTATTTTTTTCACCCTTTCAGATCTTTTTTTTTTTGAAACTCTTTTTCACTCAAAAAGAAAGGAGAGGAAGGAGAGAGG
The DNA here is from genome assembly GCF_021917145.1 of Hypomesus transpacificus. Taxonomy (NCBI): domain Eukaryota; kingdom Metazoa; phylum Chordata; class Actinopteri; order Osmeriformes; family Osmeridae; genus Hypomesus; species Hypomesus transpacificus. Next base: position 304,836 of record NC_061062.1, read on the forward strand.
AGGAGAGAGAACAGAGACATCTAAAACAGAGTAGAGTACAGTAGAGTATATTAGAGTCCTCATCAAGTACTTATGAATGATGTGAAACTTTGTTTTTTACTTTTTTTAAATAATATTTTTTAAACCTTTCGAAACGTATATCGTATATCATCGTATTTCTTGTATTAGTACTTTTCCCCAAATATATCTTTTTTAACCTTTAGAAACATTTTTTTAGTTTTTGTTTTAACTTTTTGTCCAAAATATTTTATAACAGTAAATATACTTAAAAAATGTTTTATTCATTTTTCATATTTTAGTTTTCATTGATTTGTCGATCCTCGCCGATCACTCGTGGGGCCACTATGTGCATTTAGACGTGCAGTTAGAACCAAGCCTAAACCGTGACCGCTTACTTGATTGAACCTTCAGTAGTATTTATCATGATGCATACTATATGGATAAATATCCTATTCTGTTAGACATATGCATTTCAAGTGCGCATGTACAACCGATTTGGAATTGGGTGGATGTTTTTAGCCTCTGATTGGTCACCCGATACTTCCTGGTCCTGGAGCGTGTTGTTGAAACAGCAAGTTGATTAAGAATAATCGTTCGTTAATTTGAATCACATTTCTATCTTGTGAGAAGTAAATACATCGATCATGAATGATCGTGAACTTGATCTAACCGCGTCTCAGAAAGAAATCAAGGCTAAATATCCGGCGATCAACAAGAAGTATGAATGTGAGTCTGTAGCAAGAGCTTTTAGAGTTGTATGTAGCTATCTGTCACATAGTCCTCTCATATCATGCCGTTACTCTCCACTGCGTTTAACAACGTGCTACACAAATGTTTATCTTATATGACAGCAATGCCATCATGCCCAAGTACATCATTTGTATACTTAACCTGTACAGAGAACCAACCAAAGGTAAAGATCTCAATCCACGAGTCAATATTGCGATTTTTCTTTAGATTTGGACCACACCGCGGATGTACAGTGAGTATACCCTGAATCACAACAAAGGTTGAAGTCTAGTCTGAGATGTACTTTGTGTATTCTATCTGATGATGTTTTCAGATGGCTGTTTCTGATCCCACCCCAGAATCCACTCCTGGGGCGCGTCTCTGGAGGAGGCTTTTGAGCAGTGTGCTATGGGCATGTTTGGGTACATGACAGACACAGAGACGGTGGAACCCATTGATACAGTTGAAGTAGAATCAGAAGGTGAGCTACCAGTTCTTGTTGGTCCATGGCAAAAGAAACACTCAATCATAGAGGGAATGGGGGATCCAAATAAGCCACTTTGACATGTTATGTCTAATACTACAGCACACATGTAAACCCACCTCTCTCTCTCTACCTCTTCTAACAGGTGATGATATGGAATCACTTCTATTCCATTTTTTAGATGATTGGCTGTTCAAATTCAGTGCTGATCTCTTCTTCATTCCCAGAGTAAGAGCCCTCTTCATGCACCACTGTTGTTGTTGCCCCCTCTGGTGGCCAAGCTAGGGATTCCCTCGTTGTAAACCTGAACGTTCATCCCTGTACTGAGACTAAACAGCAGTTAAATAAGAGGCTCTTGCAAACGTTTTTGAAAATATGTATTTAAATGCAAGCCAAACTGTGCCAAAGACTTTTCAGAAAAAAACTTTCATAACGGCTTGTGTGTACAGATGACAATTCCAAACTGAAACGCAGGGGGTAAACTAAACAACTGACCCTTTCATTATACATTTCGTCCAAAAGGGTGTGCAGGTGGCCAATGGGTTCAGACCAGAACCAGGCCTCCTTATCTCCTTATTCATGAAACTGTGTTTTAAACATGAAACTGTTTTAAATATGAGGACAACTGGCACATAACATTAGTATGTCTGTAACCCTTCTACCATCACTTTCGTTAATAATCGGCCCATTGTTCTTCTCCAGTATGTTATACTCATGATAACGCTAGCAAAAGAAATCTCATCCTGATTTATGTTTCCAGGAGGTGAAGGTGTTGCACATTGACAGAATGCAGTTCAGGATCCGGTCCATTGGGTAAGGCCATCTGAAGTTACCTCACTGTTTAGTTGTAACTACAGGGAAGAGTTGAAACACGTCTCCAGAGACAGCTGATTCCAGGAGTTCTCACACTCTTTAAGGGACAATTCACCCCAAAAAGCATATATTTTTCACTCAACAGCAATTTCTCTTTCCAGAAATCCTCACCTGGTTACTAAAGATTATCTCTAGACTTTGTTGTGAGCAGTTTAATGTAGGAACAATTTTCTTTCTTGCAAATTTCCTATTTGAAACTGCTTGCAACTAAGTGTGTGGATTATCTTAAACGGGTCATGATTTCTGGAAAGAGACGTTGCTGTGGAGTTTCTGCACCAGGTACCCATAGGGGGAAACATATAAATCAAACGTGTATAAGTGATTACAAATCAAATACAAAAAATTGCTGTAACACTGTTTTAAGCAACTCAAACAGTCACTTGATTATTGGGTACATTGGAGGGTTACACATCATTCTTGTGACATTCTATGGCATAAAAACACTCCACCTTAAATAATGGGCTTCCAAAGCTCCCACATCCTAGACAGTATACTCCCTTTCATGTGTATTTTGACCACAGTGACTCAGGTATTAATGGATGTTTTTGTCTTGTAGTTGGGGAGAAGAGTTCAGTCTACTAAAACACCCTCAGGTGAGTTTAGCACTGTCTGATTGACTATTTCTAACTGTCTGTACACAACTGGAAAACAAATCCGTTCTCAGACTGTCTCTCTCCACCCAAGTGATTATTGCAGTTGATGCAATGATCAAAAACAAGTGTTGTTCACCCACATACTACTTAATGCATCACCCCTTTCAAAGACAGCTATACATACCAATATCCTTTTTCTCATAATTCTGTTTCATGTTTTTTGACATTGTTTCTAAATATGGTGTCATTTCAGGGGACTGAGGTAAAAGCAATAACTTACTCAGCCATGCAGATCCATGATAAGGAAAAGGCAGAGATCTTTACCATTATTGACATCTGAGGACATTTCATCAGATAATCACTGCCCTGAGGACGTGTGGGTGTGTTGAAACATAATACATTGTGGTGTGTGGAAACTTGATAAGTTAGATCTGAGGGAATTGAGAACTTGTGATGAACAGTTGGTCATATTTTTACAGAAGTTGAGCTAACTTAATTTTAATTGTCAAAGAGGCATCTATGAACACCAAGCAAACAAAGGTTTGGGAGAGTAATTGTGTGCACAAGTTTTCTGGAATGGTTATGAAAGTGAAGACCCAAGGGGATCATTATACTCCCACCCCTGTAATCTTTTGTCAGATGGAAACACTAAACCAATCAATTGTAAAACCTATCCAGGATATTGGTACCCATCATATTTTCTAAATAGTCTCAAGAAAGGTATTTTCAGGTGGTAGTTAATTTATTATTTAAATAATCTAGGCCGTGCTTATCATTTTTTTTAATCAAATGTAAATAAATTACATATTTGATTCAAATGCATTTTACCCATTTCATCATTTTAGTGCAGTGTCAGTTTGTTTGATTATTGAAACATGTAGATAAACATACTGTTCAGTCATTCCCTGGGTTTGGTTATGTCATGGGAAAGGGCACTTTGTCTACAGGTTTGCACCTTGTCTAGTTTCATCTGTATAGGTTTTGGATTACTTCACCTTTCACTGATTTTATCTGTATTCTTGGAACATGGGCTGAACATCAGTTAGCCGTAGTCTGGCTGCTGGACCTTTGTTGAAGAGGGCCTGACAGGATCAGTCAGGTTAGATTGCGAACGGTTCTTTTCTTCTGTATGCACATTCCAAGGACCACCACACAGAGGACTGCACATCCAACAGACAGTGTTATGACTGCCTTCTTGTGGCTTCCTCTTTCTGGGCAAGGTGCTAGGACAGAGAATGAAAGAAAAAAAATGATGTAATGCTTAACTGATAAAGTAAAACATTACTAAATGTTTTGAAACATTCCAGCAGTAGGGCCAGCCAGCCAACATTACTTGGAAGATGGTAACTAAACATCGTCATCTTCTTTGTGCTTTGTTACTGCCCTTGGTTCGTAACCAAACACTATTGAGGACAAAGAAAGTGTTTCATGTCTCAATAAGGAAACTGTATATAGGCTAATACTCAATGACTCACCATGGTTTAAGATTACTACTCGTTTCAGGATTTGCTTGATATTCTGGTTTTTCAGAATGAAGGTGAGGTTGAATGTGTTTTTGCTATTGTCCAGTGGCACAATCTGTGTCCTCAGGAAGACAAGCCCCTCCTGCAGGGTAGACACCTGGGTCTGGTGGACAAGCTGCTGGCCTGCAGAATCCTCCCACTGCACTTGTGCCTCTGGATAGCCTTCCGTCTCATACACAACACTGACGCTGGTCCAGTTCACCTGGATACTCAATCTAGGCTCGGAGTACAATGCTGGTGAAATAAAAACACAAACACTGAAAATCATAATGGTTATATTTACAAAAACAGGGTTATGGTAAAGTTTTGAACTATTGTAGTCCTGATGTCCATGTTGTGTCCTTCTGTTTCATAAGAGCTTAATTAACATCATTGTTATCCTGCAGCTTCTAGTGAGCCGAGTCAGTGCATGGAAGTTCAAGTTCCCAGTGCATGTTCACATATTAAGATATTAAGGATATAAAAGGATGGAACATTAGTGTCCTCCCAAACAATGTGAGTGAAATGTGGGAATTTGTGTCATCATAATCACATTATTAATTCTGCTTCTACTTGACCGAAATACAACTACTCCAGTTTCACAAACTCTCTCCAGTATATAATGCCTCTCCTTGTGTTAGAAGGTTTACCTGCATAATCCACCTGGACCGTAGCGCTGTGTGCTCCCTGCAGGGTGCTCACAGCACACAGGTAGAGCCCTGCATCCCCCAGTCTCACTCCAGATATCATCAGGGACGCGTTCCCAGCCTCCAGCTCCGACACAAAAAGGACCGTCCTGTTCCTGTACTGATGGCTCTGCTTGTCCAGCTGGTCTGCACCATAGTAGAAGCTGTGAACCACCTGGGAGTCTTCAGCCCTCTGCCATGCGATGACCAGGTGCTTCAGCCCAGAGGAGCGGTCCGGGGAGAAGCTGCATCCCAGCATCACGGCTCTCTCCCGAATGGCCACCACATGCCTGGAGGGTGTGGTCACTTCAAAACTATCTGAAAACATCAGAACCAGTTTTGTTCAGAAAAAAGATCTAAAAAGGTTTAGGGCCACACAGACACCTAAACTTGTCAGGGGCGGATGTAGAAAAATATTCATGTGTGGCAAGAGGGTGGCAGGAGATTTTGAGGGGCGGCACCCTGTTGCAGAAGTGTGTGAGATAAAAAAAATAAAGGCTGTGCCATTGATTTATATATAGTCATTTAGCAGACTCTCTTATCCAGAGCGACTTACAGTAACAGGGATATTCCCCCAAGGCAAGTTGGGTGAAGTGCCTTGCCCAATGACACAACGTCATTTAGCACAGCCGAGAATCGAACTGGCAACCTTCCGATTCCCTAACCGCTCAGCCACCTGACTCCCTAATGATGAGAGAACCAGTTATTTTTTACTAAAATATGTATATCTGACAACTACCAGGAAATTGTCTCATATGCAAAAGATTGTCATTGCTTCAGACTGATTAAAAATGACGTTTATGGAATGAGCAAAAGGAGTGTAATTCGATTGAAAACGTGGTTATTCCAGCTATACTGAATTAAAGTAAGCTATCCAATTTATATTGTATTTCTGTTGGTTAGCTACCCCCCCCCCACGCACACACACAGACAAAAAGTTTATCCATCCAAATTAGGTTATTTATCTTCTGTTTTTCATATATTCTCATAGCCTACTACCCTCCAGTCATGTTAATTAAAACAGTCCAAAATACACCATCTTACGATGATTAGTTTAAAAAAATATTTCTGATTCACTGGCTGACAAGACTGAAAACATTATTCGTTTTCCTTAAAAAAAAAATATATATATATAGAGGGGTTGAACTTTAGGCGAAATTGTGTGGTGGGCGAAATTGAAAAGCAGCTTCTTTTGTTCGCTTGACGATGTTTCTCACTTGTTCCCAAGACAATTACAGTCATAGCCTAACTTAAAATCTTGCCCGTCATCAAGTTTCCAGTTTCAGAACATTATCGTTAAAATTCACAAACGATGAAATGCATCAATTCAAACCAATAGCTTAATGTCTTACCTGTACAACTGGGTAGTGTCCAAAAGAAAGTTAGAAACAGCATTTCTGGTATCACTGAAGAAAAAAGAAGAAAAAAAACGCAGGGCTGGCAGCCAGGCATCTTCATAAGCTTGATGAAGACGAACCATACTCAAGTTGTCTAGGCCGCTAGGCGGCGTTAATGCAACTTTTAATAAACACCTCACCGAAGAAGATATCTGCTCATGCGCTGTTACAGCCACTGTGAATCTACGGCCCTTTCTCTTTGTCCAAGAAGCGCTGGTCAGGGAGGAATCTTATTGAGCATTTCTGCCACATTTAGCATCATTACTGACGACGTTTAGCAAACTCTGCACCCTAAAGGGTTGACCTGGATGCGTTGTTAGCCGAAGTACGTTAGCTACCTGTAACTGAACACCATGATGAGCCCGTCAGAAATAAAACCCGAGACTGGTGTCGTTGCTAAAAAAGGCAAAGTTGATGAAAGCAAGTATCTACCAGAGCTTCTTGCCGAAAAAGACAGCCTTGATTCGTCGTTCACACATGCGATGAAACTCATATCTGCAGGTAATGTTAATACTATTACGTTTAATTATTTTACTAGCGTTACAAGTCAAAATTCTCTCATTCATATTAGCTTACCAGCTAAGTACGCCACTCAAACATCCCATGTGCAGGCTAACCAGGTAGGCTAGCTAGCTACTGTAGCTAGTTAGCCAGCAAAAAAAGCAGCAAGCCCCGGGCGGCTCACTTGAAAATGATAGCAAACCATTGTCAGTGTATTGTGTTTTTGTTCGTCTAGCACGCTCGTAAGACAACGCCTGTTTAGCTTTCAACGATAGATTGAAATTCGCTTAATTAAGATGCTACATTTGTGAGTGATATGGATACCGGTGAGTTGGTCTAGCCTGCTTCATCGCCAGCAGGGCCGCGGGATGGCTGTGAGCGCGTGTTCACTGGCGCGAAGTGTGCTGAGCAAACCTTTTCATTCTTACGCGTTTTTATTGCTATACTTTTTAGTTATTTATAGCTACATGTTAGTGTATGACTTAAAATGTATTTCTTGTCCATTGTTTAGAGATTGAAAGGATTCAGAAAGGAGAGACCAAGAAAGAGGCAGACAAAGAAACATACCTCGACCTGTTCACGACGAGGAATATCAAGGTTAAGGAGCGGGTGCTCATTCCTGTCAAGCAGTACCCACGGGTTAGTAGAGCGGTTTACTGTCTGATCTAGTCATTACTAATCCATACATCTCTGTCTGTCATGTTCCTGAGACAAGGACTAGTGATATCGGAGGCATGGTAGTGACATGCAGCAATATTCCTAAAACCAGAAGTTAATCAATTACATTTGAAAACCGTTTCCACTTTCTCCCCATAGTTCAATTTTGTAGGTAAAATCCTGGGACCCCAGGGCAACACCATCAAGCGTCTTCAGGAGGAGACTGGAGCAAAGATCTCCGTGCTGGGCAAGGGCTCCATGAGGGACAAGGCCAAGGTAGGAGTCGGGGCCTGGGATCAGTGCTATCCATGTCAATCTGGTGACTTAAGAAGAATAGTTTTTTGCTAATTGTGCGGTGTCTCGTAGGAGGAGGAGCTTCGTAAAGGTGGGGAGGCCAAGTACGCTCACCTGGGGATGGAGCTGCATGTGTTCATTGAGGTGATGGCTCCCATCCCCGAGGCCTATGTGCGCATGGCGCATGCCATGGATGAGGTCAAGAAGTTCCTGATCCCTGTATGTATACTACCCTCACTCCCACTGCTACCCTCATGCCCACTTCACACACCCAACACAGTCCAGCTCTACCCTCTCCAGACTAAGCCCCTGTTCCTGTCTGCAGGAGACCCTGGAACATGAACAGTTCATGGACCCTAACTACCTGAATGGAGCTCAAGATGGATCAGGCAGGGGCCGGGGAGCCCCAAGCAGAGGCAGGGGCGGGCCCCCACACAGCTCAGCTGGATCCAGGTAGGCCCCCAGACAAGGTAGACCCCACACCGGAACCAGGAAGAATAGATTAAATCTAGTGACTTGATTCTGTCTCCGAGGATTAGTTTAAATGAAGGTATTTCCAAGTAGCAGTGTAGGGATTGGTTTCTCTTGGTATTGTCTTGAGTACTGGTGTACTACATATATCAGTAATACCATACATGGTGCTAGTGTACTACATCTATCAGTAATACCATACATGGTAGTTCCTTCAGTGGCTCCTGCTGTATGCTGCGATGCATTTGTGTCCAACAGTGTATCGAGAGATGCGCACTTCTCTACATGATCTACTGTAACTCGCTTAATTATGAACCAATTTTCATGACGTTTGTTTTGTAATTAACATGATAGCTTGAAAATGATACATGTAACCAGTAACATAATTAATTCCATGAAGTGACCAGTATCATGTTAAATTCCCATGTTCACATAAAACCATATTTCATGAAAATTAGGGCTGCAACTAACGATAATTTTTATAATCGATTAATCTGTTGATTATTTTTTCGATGAATCGGATAAAATAAACAAATAAACATTCATTTCCAACCCTTTATTCTAAAACGGAACTGACAGTGCAAAAATAATCTTCAGTGGGCACAAACAGGCACACAATTTTGAAAAAATTATTAATTAAATGAATTAAAAAGTTATTAATATTAGCGTAGATTTAATGCTATTGTCTATGATTAGCAATTTATTTGAGTTTTGTTTACATTTATTCATTTAGCAGACACTTTTATCCAAAGCGACTGCCAAGAGAAGTTTTGTTTAAAACTTTATTGAAAATTGAAAGGTTGTGGAAGTTGGCCAGACTTTATTTGAATAATCTAGTGTATATTTAAGATTTGTTTACACAATTTGGAAAAAAGTTAATATTTGCGAGGATTAAGCAATTTTCAAAGATTGGTCAGTGTTTCCCACAGATTAGAAATCTAATTGTGGCGGGGAGGGGTGGGGGTTGTCAGACGGGGGGGGGGGGGGGGGGGGGGGGGGGGGTCGTAATAATTCCTTCGTTAATAATACTTTACAGTTAATTTGTTAGTCATTTGTTACATTAAATATTAATCCAAAATGATTCACACCTTCACAAAATTAACAACAACTAACATATCATTTCTGCATTATGCATGTAGCAACGCTAGTGCTAAACAACTATTTAACTGGTCGGCTCCATGACGCCGGGTAAGTAGCTAGCTCTTGAGACTTCTCACCAAAAGAACGAAGGGGAAACTTCGAGTACTGTAAGTCGCTCTGGATAAGAGCGTCTGCTAAATGACTAAATGTAAATGTGAGTAAGCTACCTAGCGAAAAGTAGCCTCAACTTTCCTCGACTTTTAGCTACGGCACTAATGCTGAAGGCTCGCTGATATAGCTGTCGGTCTTACTAGAACGGCATATGTATGCATTGTTGCCAACGTGTGCTGACGTTGTGACTGCGTGCAAATGTGAGAAAGACGCATGAGTGACAGAGAGACGGAGGGAGAACAGGGGAAAGGAAATGCAGCTGAACGAATACGCTGCGTGTTTTAACCTAAATAGCGTTAAAAAATTTTTTTTAACGAAACGCAATGTGTGGCGGCCGGTGTTGATTCTGTGGCGCACCGCCACAAATAAGTCTGTGTGGGAAACACTGTTAATGATTTTCTATAACTTTATTTGAAACTTCGTTGAAAAAGTAAAGGCTGTGGAAGCATAGCATTGTTAAGATGCTCTGGTGTCTGAGGTTTTATATTCCCAAAAATATTATAAAAGTATTTTTCAAAATGGTATGGGTTGTTTTCACCTGGTCCCTAACACGATGCTGCAAAGTAGTGTCTTCTGAATGATAGACGAATGTCGAATATGAAACTAACTTCACCTCGGTCAATTAACACACTGTTTCTATGTATTTAGTGTGACATGCTCCCACACCTTGGATGACTTGGGTCATACTGATTTCTCCTTCTCCGCCATGTGTTTCAGAACGACGTTACTCAACAACGTCTCTCCGATGGCCTTTCCTCTACCTTCGCTCCGTGCTCTACTAATTAAAAAAAAAAACTCAAACATCGCGACATTAAGTGGCGTAATAATCGCTTAACACAACGAATCGATAATTAAATTTGTTGCCAACACTTTGAATAATCGATTTAATCGATTGGTTGTTGCAGCCCTAATGAAAATGGTTTCAGAATTAAGCGAGTCACAATAGATCTTGTATAAAAAGTATGCATCTCTGAACTTCTTTCATATGTCGACTTGTAGATGTTGGCCGCTCCAACAGGGTGAGATGCAGTTGAGTGTGGTCTCTGACCTCCTGTGTGGTCTCTGACCTCCTGTGTGGTCTCTGACCTCCTGTGTCCTTCCTTCAGGGGCCGTGGGATGCCACCTCGTGGAGGGGCCCCTCGCGGAGGAGCCCAGCGCGGAGGAGCGCTACGAGGGGGCCCATCCAGAGGGGGGGCTGCTAGGGGAGCACCTGCGGGGCGGGGGGGACCCCCCTCATCGTCCTCCCGAGGGGGCTCGGCTCCTCGTTCCAGGCCCCCCACACCGGGGGCTCCTCGGATGCTGCCCCCTCCAGCCCACGCCCACCAGCAGCACCACCAGCCGCAGCAGCACCACCAGCACCCCCCTCCGCCCAAACCAGAACCCTATGAAGAATATGTATGTCACATCTTATATCAAGTGGTTGTGTGTGTATACCGAGACTCACTGTGTATGTGTGTGTGTACCCTGAGACTCAATGTGTGTGTGTACCCTGAGACTCAGTGTGTGTGTGTGTGTGTGTGTACCCTGAGACTCAGTGTGTGTGTGTGTGCCCTGAGACTCAGTGTGTGTGCGTGTGTGTGTGTGTACCCTGAGACTCAGTGTCTGTGTGTGCCCTGAGACTCAGTGTGTGTGTGTACCCTGAGACTCACTGTGTGTGTGTGTGTACCCTGAGACTCACTGTGTGTGTGTGTGTACCCTGAGACTCACTGTGTGTGTGTGTGCCCTGAGACTCAGTGTGTGTGTGTGCCCTGAGACTCAGTGTGTGTGTGTGCCCTGAGACTCAGTGTGTGTGTGTGCCCTGAGACTCAGTGTGTGTGCGTGTGTGCCCTGAGACTCAGTGTGTGTGTGTGTGTGTACCCTGAGACTCAGTGTGTGTGTGTGCCCTGAGACTCAGTGTGTGTGTGTGTGTGTGCCCTGAGACTCAGTGTGTGTGTGTGCCCTGAGACTCAGTGTGTGTGTGTGTGCCCTGAGACTCAGTGTGTGTGCGTGTGTGCCCTGAGACTCAGTGTGTGTGCGTGTGCCCTGAGACTCAGTGTGTGTGCCCTGAGACTCAATGTGTGTGTGTGTGTACCCTGAGACTCAGTGTGCGTGCCCTGAGACTCAGTGTGTGTGTGTACCCTGAGACTCAGTGTGTGTGTGTACCCTGAGACTCACTGTGCGTGTGTGCCTTGTCCCCAGCCTGCTTATGAAGAGGCGTACGCTGAGCCTTCTTACGAGGCGTACGATGCTTACTACAGCCAGCAGGCTCCTCAGGCGTAAGTACACAACCCAGAACGTGCTGAGATCAGTTTGCTGTGCGTGTGCTGACAGCTTCCTCTTTGTCCAGGGACACGGAGTACTACGACTACGGACATGGAGAAGCCCAGGAGGCCTGTGAGCCGTACGGTAGGAGGACTAACACTTTGACTGATTGAATGATTTGCGCTTCTACTCAGTTTCACGTTAAAAAAACAATGTTACATATAGTTACTAGTTCAGCCACCAAGTAAATTACTAGTTAAGCCAAGTCATTGCCTGAATATGGAATTGTGTGTGTTTGTGTCTCAGCTCAGGATGACTGGGAGGGCTCCTGGCCCAGCACGGGGGGCAAGGCCCCGCCCCCCAGGCAGGCTAAAGGAGCTTATCGGGAGCACCCTTACGGCCGCTACTGACCCTCCCCCCGAGGGGGACCTGGCAACTGACTCCCATAGTAACCCACTTTTAACTCTTCAAAGTAATTTTTCTCCCTTTCCAGTTTTTATGTTTCAGGTCTTTTTCTTTTTTTTCTGGACCAGTAGAATTGGAGGGTCTCAGTGACCCCTAGTCTAGTCGAGAGCATGTGAAGGCGTTCAAATTCATTGTTTATGTTAACCGTCAATATTTTTTAAGCAGACAGTTTTAAATTCAAATTTAATGTAATTTACTATATAAAGAAAGGTGAGGAAGAAAGAAAAAAAAATATATATACTTTGTCGTTAAATGGTGTCCGCGTTTTTGAGGTTATTTCAGCTAGTTTTAAGTCATGATTTCCTTTAACAATTACAGACTCTAACCTGTATTTCCAAAGTATTTAGTGTATGGGGGAAAAATCATTCAACACCGCGTTAATGTTTAGTCTGCAACTAGAATTAGACTTGATGGAAGAGAACTGAACAAAAAGATGTAGAGAAAAAAAAAAAAAAGTAATTTTTCTTGGATTTAGCTTAGTCATGAAATCTAGTCCTGTTTTACACTGCTGAGGAGCCTGTCCTAATATCATCTAAATCATTTCAATTCAACGTATTCTCTAGACACCTTTTGCGTTTGTCTTATTTTGATCCATCTTTCATTGAGCTGACAAGTCTGATCAGAAGTGATCTGTATGTTTGTCTAAAGAACAGGAGCAGGGTCCTCCCAGGGGCAGGTCTGGAGAGACACATGTCAAACACAATATTATGTATATAGGCTTAGCACAATATTGTATATTGCTTTAAATCTGTGCCGTCTCCAAAATGCATAACGCTTGTGTTCTCTTGCCTAAATAGGATACTAAATATATATCCAAAAATGTTTTGCTGCAGTGCGTTGTATCAATAAAGCCTAATTTGTCTTTTTAGTGAAACCTAAGATGGTATTTTTGCTTTTGTGGTATAAGATTGCTCTTATTTCTGAAAAACGTTAGATTTGAGATTTTCAACCATATTTAAAAGGCTTTAGGATACTGTATGTTTGTAGCTAAACGATGTGTGCTCCAATGAGGCTTCCTCTTCATCCCACTCTGTATTCAAAACACATCTAGAAGAAACCTGTCACCCTCAAAAATAAAGATACCGTTCTTAATCAAGGTAACGTATCGACAAATACTTGTTTGACTCTTGAGAAATATATTACAAAGTCGACTGCTTGGACATGTTTTATTTGACTAGTCGGTATATAGCACATTTCCACTAGCTCCTGGAGCCATGTATTTCAAGACGTTTGAAATGACTGGTTTTCAACAGTATTTCAAGTCAAGCTTACAGGGATCTTACTTGGCTTTGATGCAAAGTCATGCGGACTGTTTTTTTATAAAAGAATATCGCAGAGGAGAGGAAGCTAAAAGCCTAAAGATCGCCACAAGGTAAAACTAACCCCAACCTCACTTGTTAGATGTTTATTGTCTGATGCACAAAATCAGGGAAACTGCGAGCCAAAAACCTGTTATCGGAAAATTCACAAGTGCAAAATGTTATGAAAAAGATAACTCAAACAAAATGGCTGTACAAAAAAATGTTTGTGGTTGTAATGCAACTCATGCTCAAATGAGCACATTAATGGTCCAATCATTTCACTTATGAATATCATAATTACAATTACTCTTTTCTTTTGATTCATTTAGAATGATGCTAAAATTAAAATCTTACAAGTTACTTGCACAAAACCAACAACTTCAGCTTGAGTTGCATGACCCTTGTAGTGTTAAGTAATAATTGCATGAATGGATAGCAGCCTAGATGCTCCTCCAGAGTGTGAGCTCAGAGGGCCTGCTTTCTGCCTTCAGGTGCTGAGGGGAGCGCCTGCTGTAGCCATGGAGACCTGGACTGGCCCCAACTTAACTCTGGTAAGTTGTGGTAGAAGGTTGATGTCACCGACACGCCTAACTATATATTTCTAACATGGCTGGGTAAGTTGTTAGGCCTCTCCCCTAGACGGATGAACTAGAAGAGGGCTGTAACAGCTGTTCAAATTGTCTTCACTTTGAGTGAGGTCATGGTAACATGCACTTAGAAGCAAGGCTGCCATCTCTTACAACAGGATTTCTTTCATTCCCCCTTTTATAGCCAACTGTAAGGTGGTAAAAAGTTTGAGTGCTAAGTGTTTCCTTTTCTCCATGTCCACAGGTAGTGATTACAGAAAGACAGCTCAAAGCCTTGGTGGCCTGCAGACTGGTGTTTTGGGGCCAACAGAGCTGGTAGACCCTAACTGGTAGAAAGCCTTCAGACTGGGGTGTGATTCTGTCTGGTGGATGACTCGGTCACCTGTATGTCTCGCTCAGGGAATGTCTTAGATGCCAGTTGGCCAACCAACCCAACAATGTACTTTACTACAGAAATAGTAGAAAACATAGGCTGGCCAACTGGCATCTGTGACAGGAACACGTCGACCAGAGGCCCGGGTCACCTGTGTCTCGCTCAGGGAACATGTCGACCAGAGGCCCGGGTCACCTGTGTCTCGCTCAGGGAACATGTCGACCAGAGGCCCGGGTCACCTGTGTCTCGCTCAGGGAACATGTCGACCAGAGGCCCGGGTCACCTGTGTCTATCTCTGGGAACATGTCGACCAGAGGCCCGGGTCACAGACACCTTGCTGGGGGGGATGCTGTACAAGTTTTCAGCTGCAGTTTTTGACCAAATTTGCAGTTGCGACCAAGCAAGACATAGATGGCATGAAACATTTTATACTTTTTTTAATAGCAACCTATTTAACTTTCTGATTTTGTTGTTAATAGTACTGAATTAAGTAATGTGTCTAACTTGGATAATAAAGTTTTGTAGTTTTGAAGACCTTGTCCAATGTATTTGTAAACTGTTCTGTTACTCAAAATGTCAATGGTTGTCACAGCATGCGGCATCACGCTGTCGGTAGTTGTTAATGTTGGCCAGTTTTCATGTGAATCAGACCAGGCTGCCCTCCGTCTGCTCATGGAGGACGAGGGGCCAGTCTGCCATGACTACGTCAATATGGGGTTGAAGACAGACAGGCTGCTGAGTAGGCAAACCATGTACTTCCTCACAAGGAGGCAATTTCATCAGTTCACTTGCTCATGGCAGCACAGCGATGGCTCCAAGTTTGGTCCTCACATAAGAAATGGTATCTAAACCAGGGATGTCTAATCCTGGTCCTCGGGGGGCTGCTGTCCTGTACTTTTTAGACGTTTCCCTGATCCAGCACACCTGATTGAAATTAATGATCGTTATCAGGCTTCTGCTGAGCTTGATCAACATCCATTCATTTGAATCCGGTGTTTTGGAGCAGGGAAACATCTAAAACACAGGACAGCGGCCCTTGAGGACCAGGATTTGAAACCTGATCTAAACAGTTGGTTGGAAAGTGGGTCACCAACTGTTGCATGTGATTTGTGAGATTATGCTAATATGACAAGTTTACTGAGCAGTCTCCAATGTTGCTGGAGCTGCAAGTCTTCAGCTGGAAAACAACCATTACAGGAAGGATGATGTGCATGCTTCTATGGGTAGATTAGTTTTTAAATAAAGATGAGCCATCACTATATTTCATAAGTTTAACCAGCTGTAAATACTATTTACTTACATGATTTAACAAGATGTCCATAATTTGTCGGTCTTGCACATTGTGCAAGCCGGACGTCTGCCACGTTGAATCAGGACATTCAAAAACCTCTCAAGAGCATGTCCGTTATTTACAACAAGCGTACCGTGTTTATTACCTTTTCAGTATCGTCTTAAAAAATCCCCTTCGTGATATTATCCTTTACCGTTATATACTGCTCAAGCTGTAAACTAACTAGTTAATTACGTGGGTTCATCACACTTAAACGGCTGTTCATTATTATTTCGCAATTAATGAGTCACACTGTACTCTGCTTAATGAAAGTCTCACTCCACGCTGCTTAAATGAGTCACACTGTACACTGCTTAATGAGTCACATTGTACACTGCTTAATGAGTCACACTGTACACTGCTTAATGAGTCACACTGTACGCTGCTTAATAAGTCAAACTACGCTGCTTAATAAAATTCAAACTACGCTGCCTAATGAAAGTCACATTCAACGCTGCTGTGGAGAAATCCGTTTTACGAATTGCCATCTCACTATGCTACCCATTGCTGAGAAATTCACAACGACACTAGTTACATACATTTTTATTAGCCTTGACAATAACTTTTCTCAGGACAATTGTGCCATGTGCATTGATGTAAATGCACGACCAGGTAATGAAGATTTGTTCAAGAATATACCACACGATTAGTTGCTTTGAGCATCTCTGATGTGAGGACATTTGCTAACATAAATCATTTCCCACGATTAATATAACATTTCACTGTGTTTCTGTTTCTATAAATATCTGGAAGAGATGTAATATGTGAAGATTAGAGGAATGTTTCTTTAAAAAATGAATCCCTCCCACATGCTCACGTCCGCGGCGCGCCCCCTACCTACTGCACAGCTACTCTCACATCAACAATGAGTATCTTCGCTTACCATTATGAACAATTTGGAACTATTTCATCAAAGACTCAGACATTCTGGATTGTGTGACTTCATATTGTATGTACAGCAGTACCATTTCGACTAAATTCATTGCCCAGTCTCCGGTAAGCTTACATTTTCTTTTAATGGGTGGCTCATCTTGGGTGTTTATCTGCTAGCTAGCTAAGCTTTGCTAGGCCGCAGTCTTTTGTATTTTGTCGAGCATGCATTTTGCCATCTTGGCGGAACGATTGGGGTCTCAAGCTCGTGGGCAGAGGTTCTACTGCATGCATACTCTTAATGAAAACATGCATAGTCCTTGGAAAATATATTTAGTCATCCGTCAATTCGCGATGAGAGATGCAGCTAACTGTGAAGTCAGCTTCCGCAAAACCTGTTGATCCTAGAATTGCTAGCTAAAACAGGTCTGAAAGTGAGGTTTGTTATTGGTTAACTACATCAAGCATACACTTATGTTGAATTACATAATGGTGTTGCCAATCATTCAAATGTAACGCACTCTTATGCTCAATAGAGAATAGTATAATATTTAGAAACTAACAACTGGTATTTAATAATTGACACAGCGGAAAGCAGAACATTGTGGTCAGATCTAACATCAGATTTTCCCTCCCTGCATGTCATTAATAGACTAGTCAGATAGTTTGCTTTGGTGTGTCAGAAAAGGAGATTGCTGCTTTGTATAAAAACCAAAACGACACCATTCATTACAATATCATGTCGCTCAGATGTATTAAGTGTTGTCAGTTTGATCAGTGTTGCAACTGAGGGTGCACCCCCCATCACTGTCCAAAAATATATATATTTTTAACGTGACTTCTCTGTTACAGGAGGTGTGTTTATTGTGATCTACTCGCATAACACGCTCACATCATCTAGCGGTGGGCGTGTCAGGGATGGCAGGCGGCCGGAGAGGGGCAAACCGCTCTGCTTATTGCCGGTCTCCGCTGAGCAACGAGCCTGGCTCTGTTGGCAACGGCAACTACTCCACCAGCTCCCCTGTCACCGGGGTGCGGTCCCGGACCAGGTGAGCCAGGCTGGGAGGGGGAGGCTGCTGTCAGACTGACCTGTTTAGTTCTTAATGAATAGTCCTTGTTTACTCACTTTCTGGGGAGAATAAAGAGAGGAATATCAAGTGGACATACGCTGATAATTAAAATATGTTTAGATATATACTTTTGCCTTGAAAAACGTTAAGGCTCTTGTTCAACATTTGCTTTTAAAACTGATAATTGTCTGTCTGCCTGCCTGTCTGCCTGCCTGCCTGTCTGTGTGCCACAGGAACGGCTCAGGTGCAGGCATCTCCAGCCCTCCACTGGCTGCCCAGACGGTGGTTCCTCTGAAACACTGCAAGATCCCTGATCTTTCTCTGGAGCGCAGCGTGCTGTTCGAGCTGCACCTGTTCTTCTGCCACCTCATCGCCCTCTTCGTCCACTATGTCAACATCTACAAGACGGTGTGGTGGTACCCACCGTCACACCCCCCCTCACACACCTCTCTGGTGCGTCAACATGATCAGTGCTGGGCTGGGGGGTCCTCTGTCTCTGGCCCAGACGCTGGGGGCTTCTGTGTGTGTTTGTTTTCTACTGTCAGCAGCATCATCATGTCTGAGGGCTTGACTGAACTTGACTATTTGAAGATCTAAGTATCTCTGTTTACACTTGCTTTTAAAATGTCCTGTTACATCCATGTCTGGAACCATCGGGACACATTAACACTACTGAAGAGATGTGGTCAGTTACATTAACACTGCTGAAGAGATGTGGTCAGTTACATTGACACTGCTGAAGAGATGTGGTCAGTTACATTAACACTGCTGAAGAGATGTGGTCAGTTACATTAACACTGCTGAAGAGATGTGGTCAGTTACATTGACACTACTGAAGAGATGTGGTCAGTTACATTGACACTGCTGAAGAGATGTGGTCAGTTACATTGACACTGCTGAAGAGATGTGGTCAGTTACATTAACACTGCTGAAGAGATGTGGTCAGTTACATTAACACTACTGAAGAGATGTGGTCAGTTACATTAACACTGCTGAAGAGATGTGGTCAGTTACATTAACACTGCTGAAGAGATGTGGTTAGTTGTGTTTGTCTGATCGGTTCTGGTGGTCATCTACACATGGATTTAGCACTATGATCCGCTAGTCCAAGACACATTTTAAACCAAGTGTAAACAGTTTCCAGATTGGCCCTGTGTGGTTGAGGTCAACTGTGGCTGGTGGTTGGTGTTGCTGCTTGTGAACTATGTGACACAGGCAAAATCATGATGTGAATGGGAAGTCATCTTCTCAGTATACTGGTTTATATGGGAGGTAGTTAGCCTCATGCTTTTTCTCTTGTGCAGAACTTTCATCTCATTGATTATAACATGCTGGTGTTTACGATCATCGTGCTGGCTCGAAGGCTGATCGCAGCAATTGTGAAAGAGGTATGTGTCGTTCATGTGTAGATGTAATAGATGTTTGATATCTCCTTTACTGCTCTGAACAACAAACACAATGTTATTGGTCTAATCTCCCTCCTTTGCTCTCTTTCTCCCTCTCTCTGTCCCTGTCTGTTCCTCCTTCCAGGCCTCTCAGAGTGGGAGCCTGTCCTTTCCTCACTCCATCTTCTTGGTAGTGGCTCGGTTTGCTGTGCTCACCCTGACGGGCTGGAGTCTGTGTCGCTCCCTCATATACCTGTTCAGGACCTACTCTGTTCTGAGCCTGCTGTTCCTCTGCTACCCGTGAGTACAGCCCAGCACACCAGCCTATCACAGTACAGCCCAGCACACTGGCCTATCACAGTACAGCCCAGCACACTGGCCTATCACAGTACAGCCCAGCACACCGGCCTATCACAGTACAGCCCAGCACACCGGCCTATCACAGTACAGCCCAGCACACCAGCCTATCACAGTACAGCCCAGCACACCAGCCTATCACAGTACAGCCCAGCACACCAGCCTATCACAGTACAGCCCAGCACACCAGCCTATCACAGTACAGCCCAGCACACCAGCCTATCACAGTACAGCCCAGCACACCAGCCTATCACAGTACAGCCCAGCACACTGGCCTATCACAGTACAGCCCAGCACACTGGCCTATCACAGTACAGCCCAGCACACCGGCCTATCACAGTACAGCCCAGCACACCGGCCTATCACAGTACAGCCCAGCACACCAGCCTATCACAGTACAGCCCAGCACACCAGCCTATCACAGTACAGCCCAGCACACCAGCCTATCACAGTACAGCCCAGCACACCAGCCTATCACAGTACAGCCCAGCACACTGGCCTATCACAGTGCATATTTAAATAAATAAATACATGATTTAGTGTACATGAAGCTCAACAGCTGCACCCAAACCAGGACACTTGTGTGCTTCCTGTGGTTCTGAGGAATGATCCCCAGCCTCCCTCCTCAGGTTCGGGATGTACATACCCTTCTTCCGTCTGAGCGGCGACCTGCGTCGTCCGGGCCCCTTTTCCTCCATCGCCAGCATCGGCTCCAAGGAGATGGGGGGCCTGGGGGCTGGGAGGGACTACCTGACGGTGCTGAAGGAGACCTGGAAGCAGCACACCAGCCAGCTGTATGGCGTGCAGGCCATGCCCACCCACGCCTGCTGCCTCTCGCCCGACCTCATCCGCAAGGAGGTGGAGTACCTGAAGATGGACTTCAACTGGAGGATGAAGGAGGTCCTGGTCAGCTCCATGCTCAGTGCGTACTACGTGGCCTTCGTCCCTGTGTGGTTTCTCAAGGTGAGGAGCTCGGACTGTTGGGATGACGAGTTGTATTGAAGTATCTTGAGGTGTGATGACTTGATGTGTAGAGCAGGGGTCGGCAAGTAACTTGGTCCGCGGGCCAGTATTTTTCCTCGTCACTAGACGGCGGGCCAGAGTCTGGGTTACTGCCTATTTAGACGCTGCGATAGGTGCCCTTGCGATACGTGCACTCGCAACAACTAGGCCTTCATGGAGAATGGGTACTACAAATAAAGGTCTACTACAAATAACTAATGATAATCAACCATGTGAATGAGCCCGTCGGTGGTCTGTTTGAATAATTTCATTATTTTAACGAACTCTATCAACATGGTCGTCACTGTCATCCCAACGTGGTGGGTCGTCATCGTTGGTGCACATAAATACTGTCTTATCCAGTGAGAATAGGATTACTAGGACCTAGTCAAGGTTTTGATGTGAGGTTAAATCAGAAGTTGACATTAATGCGAGCACGCATAGCGCGCGAGAGACATTTTTTGCTTTATCGGAAATATTTTGACAGGCCAAATAAAATGTGGCCCGCGGGCCGCGTGTTGCCGACCCCTGGTGTACAGTATTAAGTTTGGACTCTCAGTACTGATGGTATTTTTTAAGTAACTGACTAAAGAGGAGATTGTCTGAGCAGTCTGGTCCTAATGTAGACATCCGTGGTGATGTTAAACTGGGCTCTGTGCCTTCTGTCTTCCTGCAGAGTACCCAGTATGTGGACAAGCGCTGGTCATGTGAGCTCTTCATCCTGGTGTCTGTGAGCACCTCGGTCATCCTGATGAGACACCTGCTGCCCCCGCGATACTGCGATCTCCTCCACAAGGCTGCTGCTCACCTGGGCTGCTGGCACAAGGTGGACCCCTCCGTCTGCTCAAACGTCCTGCAGCACATGTGAGTACCACGCAGCTCACACACAGCTACACACAGTGTACTGCTGCTCTGCTGTAGAACCATTCCCAGAGCGCTTCCTGTCCTCCCCAGATGGAGCGAGGAGTACATGTGGCCACAGGGCGTCCTGGTGAAGCACAGCAAGAATGTCTACAAGGCCATGGGCCACTACAATGTAGCCGTGCCCTCCGACGTGTCGCACTATCGCTTCTATGTGAGTATGACTGTGTGATTACCAGCCTAGAGAGACCAGCTGTGGTCAGCAGCCTAGAGAGCAGCAGTGATCACCAGCCTAGAGAGACCAGCAGTGATCACCAGCCTAGAGAGACCAGCAGTGGTCACCAGCCTAGAGAGACCAGCAGTGGTCACCAGCCTAGAGAGACCAGCTGTGGTCAGCAGCCTAGAGAGACCAGCTGTGGTCAGCAGCCTAGAGAGACCAGCAGTGATCACCAGCCTAGAGAGACCAGCAGTGATCACCAGCCTAGAGAGACCAGCTGTGGTCAGCAGCCTAGAGACCAGCTGTGGTCAGCAGCCTAGAGAGACCAGCTGTGGAGACCAGCCTAGAGAGACCAGCTTTGGTCAGGGCTTTATCGCACATCAGCACCCCTCTGGGAAGAGAGGTGGTCTGTGCTTTCTGCTGGTGAGACAAATAGAGGCAGATAAGTCTATCTGAGGAGATTATCAGCCAAATATGCTTTGCTGCTTGTTTGGCAATGATGAACTTAAGACAAGCACACATCTATCTTCTGCTTGTGTTATGGCCAACATAGACAGCCACTGTTAAGTGATGGACTGAATGGATTCTTAAACTCTGTGTTTCTCCTAGTTTTTCTTCAACAAGCCCTTACGAATATTGAACATCCTCA
This sequence comes from Hypomesus transpacificus, assembly GCF_021917145.1. Classification (NCBI taxonomy): domain Eukaryota; kingdom Metazoa; phylum Chordata; class Actinopteri; order Osmeriformes; family Osmeridae; genus Hypomesus; species Hypomesus transpacificus. The sequence goes on from NC_061062.1 coordinate 326,982, forward strand.
TCATCTTAGAGGGGGCGATGATTTTCTACCAGCTCTACTCGTTGATATGTTCAGAAAAGTGGCACCAGACCATATCCCTGGCTTTAATCCTCTTCAGCAATTACTACGCCTTCTTCAAGCTACTCAGAGACAGAATAGTCTTAGGCAAGGCCTACTCGTACTCAAACAGCTCTCCCGACCAGAAAATAAGTTAAAAGACATAAGTTATTATTGGTCATTCATCATGGAACAAGAAAAACATGCATGAGAGCTTTGTATTTTTTCTACAACTGCATTTTGTGTCACTGTTGTGTTTGTTCTGATCTGCCATAAGAAAAAGAAACATATTTTTGTATTCCATTAAACGAATGCCCTGCCTTCATTAGGAGGAGTGGTCCTGGTTTCTTATGATTATTATGAATATAATATTTTCTTGCCCACAAGTGACTGTTCTTCTGCACTCTGTGAACCTAAGAATTTCCACAAGTGAAGGTGATCAGTTTGCCAAAACTTAAACACAAGATCTACTCCTATGCTAAAGCTATGACTAGTATTACTGAAAATTATTAAATTGCACAACTTTATTTGTATGCCTAAGGCCTGCAATAAATTGTAGTAACTTGTTCTGAATAGATTATATTGATTTTATAAAAGCACTTGTCGTGTCCATTTAAGTGGTTTCCAATTGTAGCCTACCTGCTTTCGATACTTAACCCATTAAAATGATGAGAGCTACACACTTGTGCAACATGACGGAGACGGAGACGTCAGTGCTGGTTTCCGCTGTTATCCTGGAACAGCTCGTCCTACTGGCCCTTTAAGACGAGGACAACAGTTCATTTAGCAGGACAACCAGAGACGAGCGCACAAACACCGCGCTTGGGAATTAATTCATCTTATTTTCTCAGGGGATATTGAGCATAAAACCATCAGATGGATGGTTTTTTAATCAATTTATGCAATACGAGTGGAGGTGTTCATGTAAATCTAAAGAAAAGAAAATCGACGCTGTGTTCCTTGCTCTGATTTTGGTGCGTATCCCACGTTTGGTAAGTGAAGAGCGTATTGTCTATCGATGAACGTATTTTTTATTTCACGGAATATTTGAAGTGCATCAAGACGAAAAAACGAGTTACATATGAAATTCTTAATTACATACATTAGACAAGTAGCCTACTGTGCCAGAAGGCATTGATTGCGGTAACATGGATGGTTTAATCTGTTAGCTTACAATTAAATTCGCTTTGTGGTTAGAGGCCATCTTTGGACAGTGTCTCATTGATTGAAGTTTAATGTGCATACCCTAATCGTCTTCATGCTTGCAAGAGTTACATGATTACCACATATAGCCCAATGTAGCATGCAAAAGTAGGGTACACGGTTGGTGAGTAAGCTACGGTGAGTAGGATATTCTAGTACTGTATTGATCCTTAAAGGGAAACTGCGGAATCAGAATTATTTTAATATTACATTCAACCATCTGTGTCGAATCACAGTAGTTGTAACGTGTAAAGTGGTTCACAGATAAAACTGACCTCTTAATGCGACTTAATGTAGTGCTAACATTCTCGATCAGATGATCATAAAATTCAAACTAAAATTGTAGAGCTAGGTCATTAAAGTGTTGCTTAGAAACGCCACAGATTCAATTGCAGCTTTTTATCAGACCAACAAGGAAAGAAAATCCATAAATCGCTTTGTGTCTACTGTTTCATACAGGAGTATTTACACAGGTGGAAACAGTCTGAAATTAATACATTTTTGTAAACATTTTATAGAGAAACATGAGAACCGGGAATTAAGGTTGGTTATGTAACATCAAAGATGTTATAATGTTGGATGGAAGTGGAATCAGCTTCCATTACCAATGTTAATATCTCCTCTTTAGTTGTCACTTATTAACCCTCTCCAGAGTATACATCATTCATCATGGTTGCTTGTCCAAATCTCAGCAAACTTGAATAAATATTAGACTACACTGTCAGTTGTTGGATACAGCTTCATTATTTTACCTGCAATGCACCTAACCGTGAACATTTGATTTTGTGAAGGAACAAGGAAGTTGCTGCCTTGGTATTTTCCAGACATCTGGAGAACAGGCTCCTCGTCTGGCAGAGAGCTGCACTCTTACAGCTTCATGGAGGACAAACGCAAGAAGAGGAGTCCCAAGGTGTCCCTCCCTCAGCCCCCTCCTCCCCCCGTCAACCCCCGCAAGCTCTCCGTCCTCCCTGCCAGCAAGAGCGCCACCTTCTCTCTGGGCCTCCCCCAGCCCCCCTCTCCCAAACCCAGGGGCAAGTTCAAGAGGTCAGCAGGGGCAGCTGGGCAGTCCAGAGAGCCGCTTAGTGTGACTGTCGCTCCACCAAAGATTGGAAGGTCTGTTACCACTCATAGTATCCGGTATCAGTTGTCTGTAAAGGCTTGAATCAGCATTTGTGTGGTTTCAGTTTAGGTGATGGTAAACATGCTGTGTCTTTCTGCTGTGCCCAGACCTCACAGGGAGAAGGCCAGGGCACCGCAACCTGCTGGCTCCAGCAAGGTGAACCAGTCGTCCCCCCTGCAGCACTCCTTCCTCACAGATGTGTCAGACGTGAGGGAGATGGAAGGAGGCCTCCTCAACCTACTCAACGACTTCCACTCCGGCAAACTGCAGGCTTTCGGTAAGTTGACCAGGGACCATGGTTACTGGGTTTAAACGTAGCTAGCTCTGGCTCTGGACCAGCCTCATGCCCAACTGGCATTTTGCGTCTTCATCTACAAACAACTCTCCATGGGTTCCAGCTTCGTTCTTTATGACAGCCGAAAGCGTCCACATGACCTCAAACCAATCCTGACTCAGATAGTTACAGTCTTCACAGTCCGCTTCCCCTAGCGTGGTGGTGGGGGGGGGGGTGACTCAGGATGATGAGGAGAGTGAAGGCTGGGCTGTGTTCCTCCAGGGAAGGTGTGCTCGTTCCAGCAGCTGGAACATGTGCGAGAGATGCAGGAGAAGCTGGCTCGGCTGCACTTCAGCCTGGACAGCCATGTGGAGGAGCTGTCAGAGGACCAGAGAAAGACCGCTGCCGATCACAACCTGGAGCACCTGCTGTGCAACGTGAGAACGCTCGCTCCCATCCTCACCTAGTGCTGACACAAGCACACACACACAAGCCTTGAGAAACACAATGTTGAGGTTGTTGATGTGTGGGAATGTGGACTCATAGCCCTTAATTTGTTTATGATCTGTCACAATTTGTGATAAATCAAGGTTTGTAATCATTGTTGGCCTTCCTGTACACGCATTCAAAGGGGTCTTTAAGTCACAGTATTCGCAGCATAGCTGGAGCTTTATCTAACCACATGACAAGATGACTATTCTTAGCATCATGATGTGGTTGGTATGTGTGCTGGAAGGTTAATTGCTGTGGTATGTGTGAGGTTGGTGTAAAAACCCTTCAGCTCATTAAAGATTGCAGTGCCGAAAATACTCTGTAACCATAGCAGAAGGGCCCTGGAATGATCCTGTTTTAAAGCAGATGCGCTGTGGAAAGACTTCCTTTGTGTAGATGAAGAACTGAAACAGTTGCCCTTTGTAGAGTGCAGAGAAATACAACTTTAGGATTGACCTGACTTATTCTGCATCATGTGACATGAATGTTTTCATATACATTTTTACCTCAACCACAAATTGCCTATGTGCAGAGATGGGAAGTAACAAAGTACAAATACTTTGTTACTGTACTTAAGTACATTTTTCTGGTATCAGTACTCTACTTAAAAGGGTTGTGGACTGCAAAACCAAGTTTACCTTGTCATAGTTGAATAACGACAGTTCGGTGGGTAAAATGGACATACAGAGAATCTCAAAGTCCATTGACACATCTTTCTTATGCAAATCTCACAATTTGAAACTGCTGCTGTAAAACGGGCGGTTTCCAAAAAGCCACCGAATTGACATCACATGGTGGCTCCACCTTTTTTGGCGCTGGTCTGTACCTTTGTCACACCCCAAAATGTACATATACTTACGACCTATGCTCATCACAACCGCAAGCTGTAAGTGATTTTGTTGCTAACAGTTATTAGCAATGCTAACATATCCTGTATCTAGCTTTGATTGAATGTGTGATGATTTAGTTTATTGGCAATGGGGCTAACGTTATTTCATTTTCCTGACTGTGTTTCATTCGAATACATAATCTGTGTTGTCATGTAAATCTACAATTCACGATGCATGTTTGGCTATGTTACGTCTTTGCTCTGCAGCTTTGCTTGTTGTAAACCAACCAATCAGTGCGCAGCTCATTGGAATATTCATGAGCATACCATAAAAGGGAGAAAACCTCTAATTTAATTCTAGGGCTATTTCACTTGCATTAGGGCGCATAGCAGTTGCAATTTTTTTGTTTTTTTATTGTTTATTATCATTTGATGCTGGTGTTCTTGAACAAAGGGACATCAATCGTTTTTTCATTCATTCAATATTTTGCAGAAAAATACATAAATGTATTAATTGTTATCCAGTGAAATTAGAGATACTTTTTACTTTGACTCCTTAAAAAAAAAAAACGCAAATATCTGTTGTTCCTACTTCTTACAAACAAACCAAAACGTTTATAAAAACTTTCTAAAGGTAAAAGTTTTTTTTGTTTGTAAGAAGTAGAAGGTACAAATATTTGTGTAAAACATTTGAGGAGTAAAAGTAAAAAGTTGTTAAAAAAATAAATAGTGACGTAGATTTATGTATAAAGTATAAAGTTGGGCTATCACGCCCAACAAATGTAAGCTAGTCTACGAAGCTACCATGGAGCAAGGCAGAAGGCAACAAGAAAAATATAACATTTAGTACGTTGAAAGAATATTACAGAAGGTTTTGAAAAAAACGTTTTCAACGGTTGACATTTGAATTTTTTTCAAAGATTCAAAAGGTTGACTTTAATTTTTTTTAAAGACACTTTTTTTTAACAAAAGTCATTTTTTTTTAACAAAAGGTTAAAAAAAGTAACTTCTATTTGATTGAAAGATGTGTGTACTTTTGCCATATCTTCCTATCTGTATCTATACTTTACATCTCGTGCTGATTACGTTCTTCCTCGTCTCCACAGCTAGAGGAACTCAGCACCTCTATGTATCCTTTTGTCATCCCTGGGATTACCATAATCTGATTTCAATCTTCTGTCTTCAGTTTCTGGTTTATTCTCTTTGGCTTGACTCCTTAATGTGTGTGTCTAGACAAAAGCTACACTTGGCAGAGAACCAGGACCCTCCCAAGACATCTGAACCGAGACATCCCCAAGATATCTGAACAGGGACATCTGAACCAGGACATCCCCATCTGGTCCCCGGCAAGGGGCATCATTGAGGAATGTGTTACCTCATCTCCACAGAGCTACAAAAGAAGTTACTACCACACTGACCGGCAGTTAGCAGCACATTTGATTGGTCCAGTGGTTGAATGGTTAGTTTACATGGATCATTGAAGGAGGTGGAGCCACAGAGCACTTGATCTGAGAACTGGAGCCAGATGAAAGCACACTCGTTAACAGCCGGTCATGTGACTGGTGCTGGAGTCCAAAAAGTCACATTAGTTGTATTTGACTTCATGCAGCGCTGGCGAGTGCTTCAAGTCAATCGGCTGTCAGCGTCACCAGCACTGCATGAAGTCGAATACACCTATTTGCTGCTGCATCCTGTCATGCGACAGAACCACACTTGTGTCTGAATGGTCATAGTTTTACATGCTCTCTTGTTCATTCTAATGTCAATAGTAAACATGCTGTCCCCCAGCAGTGATGTAGTCCCCCTTGGGTCAGTCAGTGACCCGACCGCTCGCTAGTAGCACAAAGTCAGCAACTAACGAACGAACGCACACACAGAGACCCAACCCTAACCCAGAGGACAATAACAACATTTGGGAATATTTCCCTCCGGCCCGATCAGATGAACATATTCTGCCTTAGAAACACATGAGATGTACTTTGTGTTCTTTCATAGCTACCAAGTCAGCTCAGGTCTATGGGGGTTGTCCTTAGCTACAAGGACTCTCTTGTTTTGATATGTTTTGCTAAGCATAAACTATTATGGGAAACATCCTGGATATAGATATATATAACAGGGAGAAACATCCTGCATATGGATATATACACTGGATGGCACTTCCACTGTGTTACATGGAAATTGTATATTTAGATGATACTGAATGTGTGAATTTCCTTTTATTTGATTAACTTTCAATTGGCTGTACAAACTGTGTCAACGTTTTGGCATCTAAAACTGGAGTGTTGTGCTTCTGCGTAGATGGTTAGTCTGAGACATCTGGGTGAGAGCTGCAGCTAGACGTGTTCCAGTGTTGTGGAAGCACCCAGTGTGACATCTAGGTCACGGTTCCCTGACCCGACCAAGGTGATGTGTTCCAATAAGACCTACCGTATGGTGTGTGTGGATGACAACAGGTTGGCCTGAGTCACAGAGCCTGCAGGTGTGGTCTAGATCTTTTTAATGAGAAAATTAGTGGGTGGAATGTGGGTGGAATGATTTTAAATGTACAGTTTGACAAGGCAGCTATTGAAACATTTTCTAATTACAGCATTGGAAACCAAGCCGTGGTTATTTCTCTTGTCCCAGAAGGGGAAATAAACCAGACCTTGATCAGGCTTCAGCATGTTGTTCATAAGAACAGAACCAAAGTAACGTTCTCTGGTTCATTATACAAATGCAAAAGAAACAGACTCCATGATGAAAGCCTCCATGGTACCTGCTGGACATGCCTACCTCCTCCTGCCCCGAGGCGGGGCACTGTGACAGCTGTTACCCTCCTCCTGCCTCGAGGCGGGGCACTGTGACAGCTGTTACCCTCCTCCTGCCCCGAGGCAGGGCACTGTGACAGCTGTTACCCTCCTCCTGCCTCGAGGCAGGGCACTGTGACAGCTGTTACCCTCCTCCTGCCCCGAGGCGGGGCACTCTGACAGCTGTTACCCTCCTCCTGCCTCGAGGCAGGGCACTGTGACAGCTGTTACCCTCCTCCTGCCTCGAGGCGGGGCACTGTGACAGCTGTAACCCTCTCGAGGAACCTCTGCTTTGATTTCAGACAGCCTTGTCCTTAGCTTTGCTGTTGTGAAGGGATAGTTCACTCATAGACAAAAGTGCTGCACGTGAACACCAGGATTGGTGTAAACACTCACACCTGCGGAAGAACAAGAATACTAGAAAACAGGTGGTATGTTTTGGGTGAACTTCACCTTCAACCAACTGTGTATTTATATACTGTACTTTTAAATAAAAGCAAATCCTGTACTGTAAATGTTTTTATGATGCCTTGTTATGTAGCACACTGCCTCTCTGCAAGATTCCCTGTGTACCAAATAGCATACCATCTCTTCTTAGTTTTAGTAAGGTACTGCAGCTGCCTTTGCAAAGTACATACTGTTGCATGCAGTCTGCATACAGGTGGGACGTACCATTTCATAACATTGTGCCTTGAACTTCATCAAACTAAAGATCCTGTAAAGTGGAATTGAAAATGCGTTTGAAGTTCATCACACCACAGAAGAATGTGTTGTTAACTACCCATCCAAACACCAAAAAGTATGTTAATTTAGGCTTTGAAATCTTGAGAAAATCAGCAATCTTCTATGCTTGAGACTGGGGGGGGGCTGTCGCCTGAAGGAGCTGAATCTGCCCCATCGAATTTATTGAATTTAGCAACAACAGCAACACCAGCTAAATCAATTGCAGAAATCAGAACAGACCTACCTTAAAAAAAAATGTATGTATTAATTTGTCTTTGCATCGCACCAGCTGAGTAACAGAATGCAACTGTCTGTGATCTGACGTAGATAGGTCGCTGTAAGGTAGATGGGTCGGGTTTTGGCTCCGCCTACACACAACCTGAGCTGAACACGGGAGACAATGTTCAACTGTCTAACTCCACATTTCAGTGCGACAGTTTTCAGGCACTCATTTCACACAATGTACTGAGAAGCAAATCATGGAATTTGCTTTACAGGATCTTTAATATAAATAAGCCAACTGGAAACATGTTTACAGAAATAAAACAATTTATTTATATAGCAATATGTCTTGTTAACTCATTAACAAACAAGTTAATATAATTTAACAATAGAATAGTGAAAGGCTACTTTGAAGACTGGCACTATACTGAAACCAAAGGGAGAGATGTGGGCTTGTGGTCCTGTATCGATGGTTAGTGTAAAGCTGAACATGTCTAACCCACCCACGACTGGTTTAAACCCCAAAGCTGGTTTAGGCATCTTAGTACATATAGATTTCTTAAAAAATATAAATATTGTTTTTTGATCCTGTCAGTACCCTTTGGTCATGCAAAAGAAAACAACTAGGACAATAGTAACTCACCACACCAACACATGATACAGTAGAAATGTCCAAAAATACACAATATATACATTATATACTGTAACATTTCACAGTACAGCACACCGATAACATTAGGGTAATACTGGGAAATTACACTTGATACCTGTGTTTTGTAGAATCGTCACTAATCTTCACTCTTACAAATCTCAAAAACAAGCGTAGATAAGACATTTAGAAGTAGCAGATGACATAAAACAGCGTATCTCAGGTTGTTTACGTCTTTTTGTGCATTTAAATATTACATTCTGCAAGGTTTTCTCTGATTGGTCTACAGTACGTGTGAGATTACTCAACGAAAAGGAACGGTGCCAGTCATAGGACGACACATCCAGCATCATCAGGCTGTCATGATGGTGAGCAACGCGTTCAAAGTGCAAAGAGAGCAGGTGGAGTGGGATGGTGAGACCTGATGCTAACAGCTGTTTCTGTGAGAGGTGCTTCATTAGAAAACATATATATGAGAGAGATGAGAGATGATTTAAGGGCTCTCATCTTTAAGGACGTAACATTTTCTGTAACGATAAAAGTGCAGGCACTAGTAGAAATGTCGTACATCTCTGTCTTCAAGTAAGGTCAATGTTGTTGTCCAGGTTTGGTTTGTGTGTTGGATCTAAAGCAGGAAGCGGGCGGGTCATGGAAGGCTCCGGAGCAGCTCGTTGAGGCTGGTGTGGATGTTGGCAGGCTGAGCGGCAGCCAGGTCCACCAGGCTGGGCCCCATGTGGGTGTGGAGAGCCAGACACAGGCTGGCACTGGCCCCCCGCAGGCCCCCCCGGCCCTGGACGCTCCCGCTACCTCCAGGTGAACCCAGGAGGTGCCAGAGCAGAGGCAGCACTCTCTGCTCCACCATCTGGGGCCTGCGGGGATACAGCTCTGCCACCAGGTCTGGGCAGGGGGAAATGGGAACAAAGATGCTGAGGTCAAATAGTAGAATACAGGATGCCATTGTGGCAATAACAGACTGAATGGTGTAAAACAGAGTGGTTGTAAACATACCAGCAACCTTCTCTACAAGATCCACCTTGGCTTTTCCGCTGAGAAACTGGGCCTTGCTGCAGAGCGGCTGCAGCAGAAGACTAGTGTCTGGTAAACATAGGTCAAACGGGGTTAAAGGTCAAAGCTAGTTCTCCATTCAGGCACAGATGAACCCTGACCTTGGTGGAGGAGAGGAACCTACCCAGGTTGAGGGTGAGGGCATGGAGGGCCTCCATGGCAGCGCTGTAGATGGAGCTGTTCCTGGAGTTCAGGTGGTTGTCCACCACGGCTGGGACCAGCAGGTACACCAGGGGGCCCAGGTGCTCCTTCATCAGGGACGAGATCCTGGGTAGAGCCTCCAGAGCATGCAGACACACCTTACTGTTGGACTCCTGTAGGCGAGCCTTGAAGGCATCAAACACCTGGTGGGGAGGGAGGGAGGGTGGGATGGAGAGATGGAGGGGTGGAAGAAGGGAAGGGTATAAGAAAAGAGAGAGGGACTATGCTTGGCCACAGTGAGCTTCAGTTTATACTTGAGTCCTGGTAATAGTCCCTAAACAACATGCAGGCAGGCAGGCCTGGTGGAGGAGCATACTGGGAACATGCTGCTGATGACCAGGGTGGGGTTATGCTCGCAGTCGGACACCAGCTGGTTGATGCCCTTGATGCGTTCTCTGAAGTCCTTGGAAGCCATCAGAGCAGAGATGTTCTTCACGTACTCCATCTTATCTGCTACACTCTGGACCTGGCCTCTCCCGCTGGACTGGCAGTCCCTGAAGGGTAAGGGGGAGGGTTAGGGGCCCCACAGGGTGAGGGGCCCTGCATGGGCCCCAGAGATGAGACAACAGATCAAGACAACAGAGAGCAGGGGGACAGGGCGGAGGGCAGGGTTGGGGTTTTCCTACCGTGTGAGCAGGGGTTCCCTGGTGAGAGACGAGGCTCTGACCGTCCCACTGCCCGGTAGCGAGCGCCGGCCCCTGGCTGAGGGCGTGTCCTGGGGCATCTCTCCCAGACCCTGCACAGACCACAACACCCAGATAACTCCTCCATGCCTGGAAACCACCTCTCTATTCCTCCTTATAGTGATACGACCATCTCCAAAACCCAGCAGTAACATCCAGGTATCAATATGACTAGGTGCGCAGCCTGGCCCTCCTTACCTTGGTCTTGAGAGTGAACACGGTGTCTCTAACAGCAGCCAAGTCCTTGGCAGGGATGTGTTTCTCCAGCATCTTGTCAAAGTCTCGGTGCGACGACAGGAACAGCAGCATCCGCCGGCCGTAGAACCTGAACACAGCATGCCAGAGACTAAACACAGCATGCCACACAGGCAACATGAACCTGATCACAGCATGCCACACAGGCAACATGCCAGAGACGAGCATGTCAGCACTGGTTTTGAGTAGCTTCCTCTCCTCCTCCCCCGCCCCCTCACCTCCATCGCCCCCTCACCTCCCCCGTCCCCTCACCTAGCCTCCTGAGAGGAGTCCTGGGCCAGCCTGGTGATGGCTGGGAGGACCCGCTCGGTGAGGGACTCGCTCGGCTTCCCTCCAGACAGGATGCGTGTGGCCCCCATCTTCTCCACCAGACTGGTCAGGTGACGGGCGGTGCGGTTCCTCACCACGCCACTCAGGTGCCTGCAGGTCAGAACATCTGTTAGGGAAGAACAGCTCACACAGTCCAGCCCCCTCACACACACACACACACACACCTCACTACAGGTGTTCTCTCTCATCACTCAGCAGGGCTTGATTGAGCTCGCCTGGTGTACTGGAGATGATGCATTAAGCCCAACAATACAAATCCTGTCATTGCCAGAAGCCACATCAGGAAGTCTATTGTCTAGTGACAGTGGTTACTGTAACACTGACATGGAGTTCATGATTGTTGATGGAGTGTGTTCAAATAAACACTGGCCTGTGTGTGTGTGTGTGTGTGAGGTACATACATGGTGTGGTAGCTCTGTGTGTGTGTGTGTGTGTGTGGTCCTGACCCCAGCCCCCCAGCGATCAGGGCGCAGGTACAGCGTGCGGGGGTGCAGTGCTGCACCATGCTGTCCAGGGCAGCGTCCACGTCCTGCCTGATGAAGGCGTTACTCTCCCCGGCCTTCAGCAGCAGCGCCCGGGCCAGCCCCTCCAGCTCCTGGTCCATGCCCCGCTGCAGCTGACACAACAGCTCCCCCACCGCGCCCACCGCCACCCTGGACACCCCTGAACGCAGGTTCTTCACCTGGGGGGGAGGAGGAGAGCAGTATTCACAACATCAGGCCTGGGTTAGGAGGCTCGTTCAGGCCCCTGGGGGGAAGCTAGGGGACAGGGATCTACTGGGGAACATTCTCTTCATGAGCAGAAATCAGGACATAACCACAGGAGTGTGAGGAGCACTGGAGAACAGACAGGAAGTGGGGTCGTACTTCCTGGATGAGGGCCACACAGACGTCGTGGAGATGCCCCAGCAGCACGCCAGGATGGAACAGTGCCAGGCTCCTCACCATGGCCACACCCTCAATCTTCTTCTCCCTGTTACAAGACATCAACACATGGATATGAAGGATCCAGCCATCCTGATCTCTCTGCTGACTGGTGCAGGGTGTCTCTGCTGACTGCTGCAGGGTGTGTCTCTGTGCTGACTGGTGCAGGCTGTGTCTCTGCTGACTGGTGCAGGCTGTGTCTCTGCTGACTGGTGCAGGCTGTGTCTCTGTGCTGACTGGTGCAGGCTGTGTCTCTGTGCTGACTGGTGCAGGCTGTGTCTCTGTGCTGACTGGTGCAGTGTCTCTGTGCTGACTGGTGCAGGCTGTGTCTCTGTACTGACTGGTGCAGGCTGTGTCTCTGCTGACTGGTGCAGTGTGTCTCTGTGCTGACTGGTGCAGTGTGTCTCTGTGCTGACTGGTGCAGTGTGTCTCTGTGCTGACTGGTGCAGGCTGTGTCTCTGCTGACTGGTGCAGTGTGTCTCTGTGCTGACTGGTGCAGGCTGTGTCTCTGCTGACTGGTGCAGGCTGTGTCTCTGCTGACTGGTGCAGTGTGTCTCTGTGCTGACTGGTGCAGGCTGTGTCTGTGCTGACTGGTGCAGGCTGTGTCTCTGTGCTGACTGGTGCAGTGTGTCTCTGTGCTGACTGGTGCAGAGTGTGTGTCTCTGTGCTGACTGGTGCAGGGTGTGTGTCTCTGTGCTGACTGGTGCAGTGTGTCTCTGCTGACTGGTGCAGGCTGTGTCTCTGCTGACTGGTGCAGGCTGTATCTCACCAGTCCTCCAGGTTCAGCAGTCTGAAGCTCTGGGCCAGAGCCTGCTCAGGCTTGGAGAAGGGACGTGGCTGCTGAACTGCATCTCTCTTCTGCCCCAAGCTGCCTGCAGAGAGCTCGTCTGGAGACGTCATACACACACACACACACACACACACCTCTATTAGTTAAGTGAAAATAAAAAGCTAGAAAATACAGAAAGCTGTTTATGTGTGGGTGGAGGCGAATTAAACCCACGCTGTCATAACAGGAGAGACGCAGATTAGCCCTGGAGAATACCTCATTTAACCAGGCTCCGCTGGCTGTAATGGACTAATGACTGAAGCCGAGTGCTTTAAAAACAGCCTGTCTGGTCTATTCTATTCAAACTGCAGGGCAGCATGGTTAGACTTAAGAGAAACAGGGAGGGTGAGTAGAGGGTGGAGGAGGGAGAGAGGGTGGAAGAAGGGGTGGAGGAGGGAGATGGTAGCTCTACTGACCAGAGCTGTGTGACAGAGAGGGGCGTGTAGTGCTGAGGCTGGGGCCTCTTCTCAGGCGAGGCAGGGCTCGGGGGTTAGGTGGTGCCTCGGGGGGGCTGGGCTTGAGGGGGGGGCTCTGGGACCCCCGGGGGCTGGTGGGGGGGGAATCAGGGGACGAATCTGTCTGGATGGGGGCCAGCGTTTCATCGTTCAGCTGCAGATCTATGGAGACAGGAAGGTTACTGCTGGGGAGACGAGCACACTGCTGGCCAGAGAACACCAGGAGGCACCAGGCTGAGATGGTACCTGTGCTTAGGGCTGAGTCCAGGGCCTCCGTGGCCCCTGGCTGGGCCTGAGGCAGGGCATCCCTGGAGGCCCCCGTCTTCTCCTGAACAGTAAAACACACACAGACCAGAACAGTCTACTCAGACTGAGCCCTGTACAAACACTAGCTGATGAGGACTGTGTGACGTGCAAGGCCTGAGGGGATGTTTCAGAGAGGATGTTCCTCTGGCTGACCTTGGTGTCCTCTGTGTCTAGGTGACTCCCAGACACCACCAGGCCATGCATCCCATCGTGAGGCACCCCAACAGGGAGCTGGCCAGGGAGCCGGTCTCCCTGCGCTGCTGTCACAGCCACAGCTGGCTGGCTGCCGCCTGAAGGCCCAAACACACCTGGGGACGAGACACAGACACGGCTAGCCCAACACTCTCACTCCCCTAGCCAGCAGGCCTGGTGATCTGTCCTGGATGGGTGCTGTGTGTTGACACAAGGCCACAGTGTTATCTGAGCACTGGTCCACACTCTGACATGACCATGTCTTTACTCAGCCAGGTCATGGGTGGTTAAACCAGAGCAAAGTGACCAGAGCACTGTGACCAGAACACAGTGACCAGAGCACAGTGACCAGAACACAGTGACCAGAGCACAGTGACCAGAACACAGTGACCAGAGCACAGTGACCAGAGCACAGTGACCAGAACACAGTCACCAGAGCACAGTGACCAGAGCACAGTGACCAGAACACAGTGACCAGAGCACAGTGACCAGAACACAGTGACCAGAGCACAGTGACCAGAGCACAGTGACCAGAGGACAGTGACCAGAACACAGGGCAGCATGGATCCCAGCACAGAGACACCCTGTTGAGGAGCGCTCCTAACTGAGCAGCAGGAACTAACCTCGACCCACCACACCTTCACACATGTCAGAAGCAGGGGACGTTCTGGAGCTGAAGCTCTGGGAACCTGAGGAAGAACAACTGCAGGTGAACGAGGAAGCAGAGTCCATCTGAGAGAAAGACACACACAAAGAGAGAGAGAGACAGAGAAAGAGACAGAGAGACACACAGAAAGAAGGACAGGGAAAACTCAATGAAAACTGCAGTTCTGAGGGTGCAGACTCACCTTTGGCTGGCCGCAAAGCTCTGATTGGCTCTCTGCCGGTGGGTCTGTGAGGAGGGGGGGAGGGCTCTTCTCCTGAGTATGGAACTCTCTGACCAATCACACTGACCGCAGCTGAGACTCTATCTTGGGGTGGCAAGGCTGCAACAACAGCAGGACTGAGTGGCCCTGAGCACGTACCAGGGTCAAACCTTGTCCAACCACAGTGGTCAGACTCACACATTTACATTTAGTCATTTAGCAGACGCTCTTATCCAGAGCAACTTACAGTGAGTACAGGGACATTCTCCCCAAGGCAAGTAGGGTGAAGTGCCTTGCCCAAGGACACAACATCATTTGGCATGGCCGGGAATCGAACCAACAACATTCTGATTAATAGCCCGACTCCCTAACCGCTCAGCCATCTGACACAGTACTTTACACTGGAAGTGTGTACAAGTGTACCTTGAAGGCAGCTGAAGTCCATTGACACGGAAGACCTCAGTTTTGCAGAAGGCACTCTGGCCATGCGCGGCTTGGAGGAGGCAGAGTTCCCAGGGCTGGGGAGATGGGAGGGAGAATGAGCCTCCTGCTTCTCTCTCAGGGAGAGCCCAAGTACTCTCTAGCCAAGTGACTCGAGCTTTATTAGTCATGACACCATCTTAGCATGAATTTGTGGAAAAGTACAAACCACCCCCCAGATAAAAACACCCCCCACTGTCACAAGATGATTATAACTTGAACTCTTGAGAAAAGATCCGATGTGGTTGAAGCGGGCGTGTGGGTGACCGACCTGGTCCTGCTGCCTCCGAGGCTGGAGAGGGGCGGTGAGTAGAGGCTGGAGAGACTACTCTCGCTGGCGGGGCTGGCCCCTGTGGGGGAGGCCCGGGGCGGGGACTCCACTCCCAGGTCCAGCCTCATGGCCGAGTCAGGGCTGTCTGGGTCAGAGCTGCTCACGCTCACCTTGGCCCGCTTCTTAGCTGCGCTGCAGCGCAGGGAGCGTAATGAGTTCAGCATCTGAAACACATCCACATGAGACAGAAGAGTCAGGGTAGAAAGAGACACTGAGGGAGAGACAGAGGGAGAGAAGGGGGGGGGGGGAGAGAGAAAGAGGGAGGCCCTGCATGTGGGGGCACTGTATCAACAACATCACTAATGGCAGCTGGATCTAAGGATGTTTTAAATGTGGAATCAGAACAGTCCTGACCTCCTGTCTGTCCAGGGACTCATCCTCTGGCTCCTGCAGGCCCAGCTGGGACAGCTCCTGCAGCAGGCTTCTCTCCTGCTGGCCCCCCGGGGGAGGGTGGGGAATCTGGCCGTTCTGGGGCTGGAGCGGGTCTCTCTGGGGCTGGAGCAGGTCTCTCTGGGGCTGGAGCGGGTCTCTCTGGGGCTGGAGTGGGTCTCTCTGGGGCTGGAGTGGGTCTCTCTGGGGCTGGAGCGGGTCTCTCTGGGGCTGGAGCAGGTCTCTCTGGGGCTGGAGGGGGTCTCTCTGGGGCTGGAGTGGGTCTCTCTGGGGCTGGAGTGGGTCTCTCTGGGGCTGGAGTGGGTCTCTTTGGGGCTGGAGTGGGTCTCTTTGGGGCTGGAGGGGGTCTCTCTGGGGCTGGAGTGGGTCTCTGAGGGGCTGGAGTGGGTCTCTGAGGGGCTGGAGTGGGTCTCTGAGGGGCTGGAGTGGGTCTCTCTGGGGCTGGAGTGGGTCTCTGAGGGGCTGGAGTGGGTCTCTCTGGGGCTGGAGTGGGTCTCTTTGGGGCTGGAGCAGGTCTCTCTGGGGCTGGAGTGGGTCTCTTTGGGGCTGGAGGGGGTCTCTGAGGGGCTGGAGTGGGTCTCTCTGGGGCTGGAGCAGGTCTCTGAGGGGCTGGAGTGGGTCTCTGAGGGGCTGGAGTGGGTCTCTGAGGGGCTGGAGGGGGTCTCTTTGGGGCTGGAGTGGGTCTCTGAGGGGCTGGAGTGGGTCTCTGAGGGGCTGGAGTGGGTCTCTGAGGGGCTGGAGTGGGTCTCTGAGGGGCTGGAGTGGGTCTCTTTGGGGCTGGAGTGGGTCTCTTTGGGGCTGGAGTGGGTCTCTCTGGGGCTGGAGTGGGTCTCTGAGGGCGGGGCTGGCTGGAGTCACAGGCAGAGCAAGCCGTGTGCTGCTGAGTGCCCGGCGGAAGCAGGAAGTGCTGGAAGAGGAGCTCACCAGAGACGCACGCAGCGGGCAGGGAGAGCTGCTGGAGCTGGCTTCAGCTGGAACACATGCACAGGTTCAGCACACACACACACACACCTCCTCACACATACACACCTCCTCAGAGCGCTAGGCTAGCGGGCCGAGGGCCCATGCTAACCTGAGGAGTGTGTCCACGAGCTGGGCTCTCTGCAGAGCGGGCTACTGTCCCTCTTGTTAGGCCAGGTGTTGGACATGGACACAGAGGACTCCACCCTGCGGGGCGGGGTGGGGGAGGAGCCCCCTGCGGTGAGGTACGCCAGCGGGTAGCAGGGCAGCAAGAAGGAGCCCTGGGCAGGGGGGTTGGAGGGCAGCGAGAAGGTTCGCTCCACACTAGGGTTTCCCGACAGGAGACGGCCTCTGGTGGCCACTACAACACAACAGCAGTCACCTTCACAAGCTCCATCAAGATGCACAGAAGCAGGTGTGTTTGAAGTGGGTTTAAACCCAGTCACACCCTCATACTAAGCCTCCAACACAGGTCATTCCCATGTTAGTTACATGTTCTAACTGGACTACTCACCTCCATCTGTGGCAGAGAAGTTTGTAGATTTAAAAATGTCCGTATCAGAATCCAAGCTTCCACTCCTCCTCAGTCTGGTCACCGGCTCTCGTCTCCTGGAGGACGGGGGCTCTGCAGAACCTGAACACACCACACCTCCTGAACACCTCCTGCACACCTCCTGAACACCTCCTGAACACCCCACACCTTCTGAACACCTCCTGCACACCTCCTGAACACCCCACACCTCCTGAACACCTCCTGAACAACTCCTGAACACCTCCTGAACACCTCCTGAACACCTCCTGCACACCTCCTGAACACCTCCTGAACACCCCACACCTTCTGAACACCTCCTGCACACCTCCTGAACACCCCACACCTCCTGAACACCTCCTGCACACCTCCTGAACACCTCCTGAACACCTCCTGAACACCTCCTGCACACCTCCTGAACACCTCCTGAACACCTCCTGCACACCTCCTGAACACCTCCTGAACACCTCCTGCACACCTCCTGAACACCTCCTGAACACCTCCTGAACAACTCCTGAACACCCCACACTTCCTGAACACCTCCTGAACACCTCCTGCACACCTCCTGAACACCTCCTGAACACCCCACACCTCCTGCACACCTCCTGAACACCCCACACCTCCTGAACACCTCCTGAACACCTCCTGAACACCCCACACCTCCTGAACACCTCCTGAACACCTCCTGAACACCCCACACCTCCTGCACACCTCCTGAACACCCCACACCTCCTGAACACCTCCTGAACACCTCCTGAACACCCCACACCTCCTGCACACCTCCTGAACACCCCACACCTCCTGAACACCTCCTGAACACCTCCTGAACACCCCACACCTTCTGAACACCTCCTGAACACCCCACACCTCCTGAACACCTCCTGAACACCCCACACCTCCTGAACACCTCTGCACACCTCCTGCACACCTCCTGAACACCCCACACCTCCTGAACACCTCCTGAACACCTCCTGAACACCTCCCGAACACCTCCTGAACACCTCCTGCACAGCTTGGCTGACCACCCGCAGTGGACTTGGTAACAGTCATACGTCCCATTAGGCTGACTGAACACACAGGTCAGGCTGGTTAACCTGATATAAGACGTTTACTGTAAGCTACTCCAAGTTTGCTGACAATTGTTCTGGTCTAGATACCTTTGACAAGTTTCCATTTACAAATCAGAGTTCAATCACAAGGGAAAATTAGAATTTGTGTACAACTTGTGCAGCCGTTTTTTGTTCGTACTGGGGAGTAAACTTATCTGGCAAATTCTACAGGCTGCTGTCGCGAAAAAACAAGAAAAAACAAGTCAAGTTCAGTCTTGCCTTATCTTGCATGGGGGGAGGGGGGGGGGGGGTTCCTCATACTCAGTTTGTGCATGGTTGCTACTTTACATGATTCAACAAAGCAGCCCACCTTGTTACCATGACTACTATAGTAGCATTAAACTATTAATACACCTGTTAAAATAAAATTGTTACAGAGACTATTAGCGTGGGACTAAAAAGGCAGCAGGCCAGAGAGAGGCAGCAGGCCAAAGAGAGAGGCAGCAGGCCAGAGAGAGGCAGCAGGCCAGAGAGAGAGGCAGCAGGCCAGAGAGAGAGAGGCAGCAGCTCATCTGGAGTCTGTGCGTGCAGAGCAGTAGCATGGCTTGACAGAGGCATGCTAATCCAATTCAGCAGATCTTATTTAGCACCTGGCTAACTCGATGGTTTGTGTGCTCCTGATGCATCCATGTAAAGAGCAGAGAGAGGAGGGTCACCTACCAAAGCTGGGAACATAAGTCTCTGGGCTCAGCTTTCTGGTCAGGGACAGCCCATCTTCACGGATGACCTGAGAGGGGAGAGGAGGTCACGGCAGGATGATTAGCATCTTAGAATACAAAAAGAAAAGGTTGAGTTCAAATGACAAAACGTGACCAACAGGAGAACTGAGGAAGAGTTTAATATGGATCTACTGAGGTAGTTTCAGCAGGATTCTATCATACTCAGGTAGTTTCAGCAGGATTTTATCATACTCAGGTAGTTTCAGCAGGATTCTATCATACTCAGGAAGTTTCAGCAGGATTCTATCATATTCAGGTAGTTTTAGTAGGATTCTATCATACTCAGGTAGTTTTAGTAGGATTCTATCATATTCAGGTAGTTTTAGCAGGATTCTATCATATTCAGGTAGTTTTAGTAGGATTCTATCATACTCAGGTAGTTTTAGCAGGATTCTATCATACTCAGGTAGTTTTAGTAGGATTCTATCATACTCAGGTAGTTTTAGTAGGATTCTATCATACTCAGGTAGTTTTCTACCAGCGTAGGCAGACACACCTCAGGCAGGTGCAGCCTACATGTTTTCCTGTAAAAATGTAACCATGGCACCAATGCACTGTACAATCAATAAGTGACAAACATCTTTCCAACCCTCAGTTTCTCTGGCAGCTTCCATTGTGATACACCAGGGGTTGTAATCAACACAAGAGCATTAAATAGTTCCAATCGTTTCCAGCTGTATTAGGCCTTATGATGTGATCTGTTCTCCGATTATGTTTCACGCCCTCAGAGTACAAGTGTGTGGACGTGGGGTTGCTGGGATACAGGGCACTGGTGTAAACAGAACCATTCACTAGAAGATTCATACACTCTTTTACATACGCACCTTTTATTGTGTTCCTCCTAAACATGTTGCATTGCTTATTTCCTGGGAGATTAATCAAATATGCCTCCTCCATGAACAGCTGTGTTTGAAGTCAGACTTTTTATTCTAAGGTCTTAAGGGTAGAGAATTAGTATTATTACTTAATTACATCTGGGCACCTGAAGGTTTGCGCTGATTGATAATCCCCAACATGAGTTAGGAAATGTTTAACTAATGGGGGCTTGGTTAACGAGCTTTCCATCAAACGAAGCCCAAATGATTCTTACAAATGTGACAAGCCTGCTAGTTTCAAACCTTCTGCAATCGGGACACTGACGACTCCTGGTTGTGGAACAACAAATCAATGGAAAGACACAGTCCTTGATGTGGTATACTAGGTGAATTCAAAGTCAATAGGATACATTTTCAGACCACAAGCCAAGTCAATCAGTGACTGACAAAGCGTTGATAGTTGCTTCATACTTGCATTTCAAAGTCAACTAAAGGGCAAAATCTGCATTAGCTTCCTGAGGCTGTGGCTCTTCTCTATCTGTGCCCTCCTATATGAAGCATTACAACAGGGGCAGTTTAGGCACGGGCCGACCGGGCAGCCGCCCGGGGCGCCACCAAGTCAGGGGCGGCAATTTAAGCCGAGAGGGGCAGTTTTTTCTGCAATTTGTGTTTTTGGCCCTCTGCCCTCGCCCTCTGCTGGCCCCAAAAAAGTTTTGCGATTCTGTTTGTGCCATTCGTTTCAGGCGGCCGGCGGGGTAGGGGGTTTAAGTGAAAAACTCGCCAAGGGGCACCAAAAGTGCTAGGACCACCACTGCATTAAAACACAAACATTCAATCAAAAATAAGTGACTCATAGGACATTTCTTCGCATCTCAATCACATGCTTTCTGTTATAAAATAGGCTTCTTATTAGGAAACTTAAATACTTCCTGTTTGGCAACTAGAAATACTCGTGGATGACCCACCTGCTCCTCGTTCGTCTGGAGGCCCCGGGCTGGCTGGGCGTCCTCTGAGTAGGGGAGACTCGACCTCTCCCAGGGCAGCTTGTTCTTCCCCTTCCCAGCGCTGACGATCCTCCTCTGCAGGGGCAGGTCGTCTGTGAGGGAGCCCAGGCTCCCGTAGCCACACAGCCTGTCAGGGTCTGGCTGCTGTCGGGCACTGCGGGCACTGCCTCCCCGCCCTCCGCTCAGCACCCACTCCAGGTCTGCCCCCGAGCCGCACTGCTGGGACCGTCGTCCAGACCTGGGGACCACAAGGCCGTATTCTACCATCCCTTCAGAGGACAGCTTGGGAAGCAGGTGTCTGGCCCTTCTGGCATGTACAGCGGCCATGAGGCCCTCCACGTCTCCACTGAGCTCAACTCTGTCCACAGCCTTTATCAGGGGCTGCTTTTTCCCTGGGTCAAGGCAACAGTCAAAAACAGCAAACAGCTCGAGGGCTGCATGACGGACCTTCATCTTACTGTCAGCCAGGGAAGGTGCAACTTCAAGACAAAGACTGGGGATATTGAACTCCTTTCTGGGGTGGGTGAGCATAGCAGCCGTGATGATATTGATGACATCTTCTCTGACTCTGGAGTTCTTATGCCTCAAGTGTCCCAGAACAAGGTCCAACACTTTTTGTGGTCCAACACTTCTCATCAACTGGAGAAATACATTCATGTACTCATTCCTGGTGACAGTGCGAGTATCTCCAAGGGTTTTCAGTGCCGCACAAGCTATATGCTTGGAATACTTTTCTACATTGTAATCCAATTTCTTGATAAGAAGGTTTATGACCTGTAAAGTCCCATACAAGACTTTAAAGTTGCTGTCGTCCAGTAGTCTGCGGAGGAAATTGATAAACTCTATAATATTGTCCGAGGGGATTTGCTTCAGGTCCAAGTCCAAGAGAATATGTTTCAGCTCTTCCACCCCATTTGTTCGATTCTGATAGTTTTTTGAGTCCAGGAGCTGTTTGTGTAGCTCCTGGGGTAATAATCCAAATATCATTATTGATTGTTCTTGGGATGTGGTCAAAATCGAGAAATAAAAAATGAAATCCCATTTCTATGAGGGTATTGCTCGTTGCTTAGGCTTCTCATCTTCTATTGGTGGACAGAGGATGCTTTCAAGCACGTTCTATACACTCGATTTGACTGTCACTGCTGGAAAATCAGCACGCAAGAAACCTGGAAGTCTCCTTTAAACGCATTAAACAAGGCTTTGTATATATTCTTCGATTCTTGGCATAAGTGAATGGCGCTCTGCTCACCACCTGAAAGTGTTGAAACAGAAAATAACCATTCGTCATCTTGAACATGCATTGTCTCAATACAATATATAGCTATTCAGATTATACAGCTGCAATAAAAACCGTACTGTGGTTTAGATAGGTCTAGGGGGAAATAACTGCAACCAAACTGCGCAATCTGTAAAACACTTGTAGCTCGCGTCCCTGTACATACCGAAAAAGCAGCGTCATTGGAATGAAGATCAAGCTACCCACAGTATATGTTTAAGTTAGCTCGCTAGCAGTAGGTCAAACATCTTCTATAATTATTCCAAATTGACACGATCACGACAGTGCCAATATAGATGAGTTGTCATAAAACCTGATTGTAACACAACAAACTATGAGCCATCTATGCAATGTTATACGGATCCCAGATATCACCATTCGTAATCTAGCTAGACCGCTAGTCTATTGCTAACGTAATAGAAGATACGATACTTACAGTAGCTAACCAACAACACACGCAACAAGAAGTTAGTTAAAGGACAAATCAGCATAAGGACATTTCTCAAGTGTGATTTTCATGATCTGAAGAGATTACCTTGTTCAGTGCTCTGTGATATGTCGCATGTTTTTTACGACATAAACCTTTAGAAATTCACATCTGTTATATTGAGTGATTGCAAGCGAGTCCTTATCCGTCCAGTAGGTTGCTAACTGGCTTGCTGGAGACTTCTTGCTGCTATAGCTATACTGCAAGTGGCGTCAAAATGGCGAATACATGTCACAAACGGACTGCTTCCATGGTGACGCGAATAATAGACATGGTAGCAGGAAAAGTTGATGGTAAACACATGAAAAGAGATTGTATAAATATTTTTGGAATTAATTATACAATGTTATTTCTTGGTGAACAATAATTACAATGACACACAAAAAAAACACAAAAGAATGAAGCCTAAAACTTTTCGTAAAAGTTACCGAAGCAGCCTACGTTTAAGAAGTTTGTGTTCACTTGTCACACCAGCTTTAGACCAGCAGTTTACATGTAATTGTTTTACGCTCTCCTCCTCTCCTCTTCCTCTTTTCACTATGTGAAAAAAAAGTTGTAAAATTGTGAGAAAAAAATTACACGGTTTGGAAAAATAAGTTTTGAAAGGTTGAATAAATAAATGAAAATAGTGTACTTTTTGGTCGTGTTGTGAACGGAGCCCCCGACGGGACCTGTGAATGTTTTTTAAAGACACTTTCTCGTCTGCACGAGAAACATTCACGTCAGCAAGCGCTGCAGTTTCCGATTAAAAAAGGAACGTGCCACATGCATGAAACTTACTCTGGTTACTCCTAGTTATATAGTTTGCAGCATTGATGAGGGCAATACTATGCTCTACTGTCCTCAATTGTACTTTGCTCTCTATTACTCTGTTTTATGCTTCTCTGTTCTCCTCTCCCTTCTCCACCCTCTCCTTACACTGTGTGTGTGGAAAATAACGTTTCGAAAAAATAAAAAAGTTTCTAAAGGTTGAACAAATATTTTAGAAAAAGTTTGACAACGTTTTTAAAGGTTGAAAATGTATTTTATTTAAAAAGTTTTGCAAAAATACGTTCTCTCCTTTTACTGTGCGTGTGGATTTTTTTTTCAAAGGTTGAATACATATTTTTGAAAATAAATTGTAATAAAAATTTTTTTTCTCAAAAATAATCTCAATCTGAAACACAATGTATGAACCATAGAGTTAGGTATGAACGTCCGTGTTTAAATGGTTAATAGCCTAACCCCGCCCCGGAAGTTGCGCGTTCTCTGTTTTGCTGTTTGTTTTCTTGACAGCCGCTCGGGTTCTGCTGCTGGGCTGAACTTGGCCGCTGCTAAAACCCATCTTCAGAGCGGCACATCGGACGCGCAAGACAGGTCTGTACATTTCTTTATCTGCATATTTTCTTGGATTGTCGGTAGTTTACTCACGTATGCCTATCCATGGCGATATTTATAGCTGAATGTAATTCTATAAGGTATATCTGTCGCTTATTGTGTTTATTTTTAGCAAATTGAACTGGCTCCATTCTGCAGCAGTACTAGTAATGCACTAGGTTACTACAATACATTAGAAAGCTAACCTACCTAGCAAACATGTCCTTGTAATGCAATTTCTTGTTCGGGGCCTGTAGCAAAGCTAGCTAGCTAGCTAACGAAACCTTCGTCAAGAGGTACTATAACGTTTTGCATTTCAGAATGTAAATGTGGAATTAAAAGGTGTGGTTTATGCCGAATAACAAATGTCGTTAGCAAGGCTAGCTAGCTAGGTAATATTAAGTAGCTTGCTAGTAACATAGTAGACTAGCTAGCTACACAACGTCAGCATTCTACTAGTTATCTAGGCTTTCGTTTGGGTTCACCAGTTAATTTCTACGTAAAAACGATTTAAGAAATCTACATAACCTTAATAATTTGTAATACACCGTTCTAGTTAGGTAGATACTTAGCTACACACTAGCATGTAACGTCGTTATTTAGCTAGAGCTACGTTAGCTATCAAAACGAGGCAGCTATGGCTGTTAAGGAGCTGTGTGGTTGCAGATGGTATGCTACCAATAACATGATGAGCCTACTTGTTACAAACCTACAAACTATACAACTTTACTTCAGACAGTAGTTAAGTTGCCGTTATATGCCTAGGTGTTGTCTGAAAGTCTTCGAAACAAGCTTACAACTTACATCATCTGGTTGTGCATTCTTGGATGGCGGTACACCCCTTAACTCGCCTTAACGTTTTCAGATGGACCCGCAGGCTCAGTCCTACATGCTCGCGAGCCTGACGCGGCCCCACTCCGAACAGCTGCTGCAGGGCCTCCAGCTGCTGCGACAGGACCATGAGCTGTGTGACATTGTGCTGCGCGTGGGCGACGCCAAGATCCATGCCCACAAAGTGGTGCTGGCCAGCATCAGCCCCTACTTCAAGGCCATGTTCACAGGCAACCTGTCCGAGAAGGAGACCTCCGAAGTGGAGTTTCAGTGCATTGACGAGGCTGCGCTACAGGTATGGGATGCTAGCAGAGAAATCTTTGTGGTATGTTATGTTTGTGTTGTTGGCTGATCTATGAATCAGATGTAATCCACAAGCTAAGACACACATGCAAAGCCCCTTCTCTTTCTCCCATAGGCCATAGTGGAGTATGCCTACACTGGGACAGTGTTTATCTCCCAGGAGACAGTAGAGTCCCTGTTGCCAGCTGCCAACCTGCTCCAGGTCAAGCTGGTGCTGAAGGAGTGCTGCTCCTTCCTAGAAAGCCAGCTGGACGCTGGGAACTGTATCGGCATCTCCCGCTTTGCAGAGACCTACGGCTGCCATGACCTGTGCCTGGCAGCAACCAAATTCATCTGCCAGAATTTTGAGGAGGTATGCCAGACTGAGGAGTTTTTTGAGCTGACCAGAGCAGAACTGGATGAAATAGTGTCGAACGACTGTCTGAAGGTGGTGACAGAGGAGACTGTGTTTTACGCCCTCGAGTCGTGGATCAAGTATGACGTGACTGAGCGGCAGCAGTACCTGGCTCAGCTGCTGCACTGTGTGCGTCTCCCTCTGCTCAGCGTCAAGTTCCTCACCCGCCTTTATGAGGCTAACCACCTCATCCGTGATGACCACGCGTGCAAGCACCTGCTCAACGAGGCCCTCAAATACCATTTCATGCCTGAACACCGTCTATCCTACCAGACTGTGCTGTCCACTCAGCCGCGCTGCGCCCCCAAAGTGCTCCTTGCCGTAGGAGGCAAGGCTGGACTCTTCGCCACGTTGGAGAGGTATTTAAAATGATCT